>NW_027182369.1:924883-1233177 GCF_040938575.1 Ambystoma mexicanum
TCAATGCTTATACCAAACCTGAGACCCTTCCTATAGCATGAGATGTGATATCCAACTCCTTCCCATTCCAATCCTGAGACCCTTCCTATAGCAAGAGATGTGATGTCTCAATGCTTCTAATACCAAACCTGAGATCCTTCCTATAACATGAGATGTGATATCCAACTCCTTCCCATTCCAATCCTGAGACCCTTATGATAGCATGAGATGTGATATCTCAATGCCTCTTATACCAAACCTGAGATCCTTCCGATAGCATGAGATGTGATATCTCAATGCTTCTAATACCAAACCTGAGATCCTTCCTATAATATGAGATGTGATTTCCAAATCCTTCCCCTTCCAAACCTGAGACCCTCCCTTTAGCATGAAATGTGATATCCAACTGTTAAGACGGATTTCTGAACTCTGTCCTGGTGGCGCAGAAGTTCAGAAGGCCAACCTAATTACTTGGAACAGGGTAACCTCTGGACAAGCCAGACCAATCAAGGTAGCGATCGCGGCGGTCAAGACTAGGTCTCAAGAGGGGTGAGGGTGACTGAAAGCCCGCAATGAGCACACAAAGCAAGAGCGCTTACAAACTACTCCAAACAGTTGTTATATCAAAAATAGATACACATTTATTTTAAGGCCTTTAAAATAATGACCGTAGCGAGAAAATCACAATATCACAATACTAAACCAACACATACCATATCAACACAATATATATACAAATACGACAGTCTTAAGCATTAGAGGCACGAAATGTGTAGTCCACCTGCCAGGGAAGGAAAACAGGCAGTGCGATAACGCTTTAGACTCAGTTCGCCTTCAGAGGCACCTAACTAGATGGAAGTCCGAGCACTGCGAAGAGTGGAGCCTTGTGCTCAAAGTACCTGCCACGCCGGTGCCAACAGGCAAAAGGAGAAGCTCTTCGGAGGAAGTCAGGCAGTTCGGGTTAGTGCACAGCAGAAGGAGAACAGGTTCCGCAACTCAAGCGCAGCCTCCACAGCGAGCAGAAGCAGAGCGCGAGTACGGCAAAAGGGTGCTGTTTTTACACAGCAGGGAAAAGCAATGGGATACTGCAGGAGGGCGACCAGATCCTAGCTATACTACTCACCGGTCCCCGAAGCAAGCAGACCCAGGCTTCTCCACGTTAGTTTCAGCAGCTGGCAGGCTCAGAAGAGCAGGGAACGCCTCGTAGTCGTGTAGAGCAAAAAGACGTCCCAATCGACGAAACCGGCACAGTTTGTTGCCGCAGCAGGACAACGGAGCGGTCGTGTGTATTCGAGCCAAATGTACACTCCTCCCTTCAGACTTGGGAACGCCAAGTGTACGAAGCGTGGGAGAGTGACAAGGACTCGAAATACAACACAACCTGGCGGCGGTTACAGAGCAGGACTCCCTTGTAAACTGGTCAGTCAACTGGATGGCCCAGAGACACTTCCGAAGGCTTACTTGGCAGGAGATGATGAAGTCGCCGGGAATAGCTGTTCCTGCTATTCCAAAGGTCGAAGCACCAGTACAGGCCTTCTGGTTCGATCAAAGGAGGAAAGGGTTTCACAGGACGACAGCAGTGCAAAGGAGGATTCCTTCAGCGGGTCACCAGCGATTCCTCGGTCCAGCCTCTTGGTTGCAGGATACTTGGCTCCTGTATTCCTTTGTTCGTGAGAACTCAGGAGATCGACATGGTAGTGGTGTTTCCAACCCCCTCTTATCCACGGTTCCCTTCGCGCCAAAACGGAGGGGAGCCAATGGGAGATCCGCTCATCAACACAAATACCATACGTGGACCAATCACGGACCACAGTGGTCCCAGGCATTTACACCACCCTAGACTCTCTGGCACCCAGGATGTGTATTGGGACCAGACATCCCAGCCCACACCCTGGAGGCACACAAAAGACATGTAGAAGCCCGCGAAAGCAACCACGTTTCGCGGGAAAGTACATGCCCAAATAAGGAAGGCCCCGGGTCGCTCGACCTGGGGAAGGTGAAGGGAGCAAGACGGTCATTGGACAGGACAAAAGAGCATCGTGGTCTGGCCATTTTGGGAGCCAGGCCACCATTTTGGGTTCAGTGCGAAAAACGCGCTCAGAACGCCAAAAGGAGCTCAAAATAAACAAAACGATCGCTGCCACCATTCCAGTCCCTGAATGACTTGCACCGATCAAAATACCATCCTAAAAGAGTATCTAGGGCCTGTAGAAGGCTAGAGACCCAAGAGAGCTGTAACTTAGCTTACAGTGCCCTCTTGTGTCATGTTGCACTAAAGCTGCAACATGATAAAAGAAACTACGGGAAACAGCGTTCCCCGGTACTGACTGTCTTAAGGGCATGTCAGTTTCCCCGTAAGAAAGGAGCGAAAGCCCAGAGGAGTGCGGCAGAAGGCTGCACTTCTCTGGCAAAGTCAAGAACAAGGTGAAAAACAACAGCAAAAAGTTTAGGGGTTGCCACATGGAAGGAAAATTACCTAGTATTACGAAATCTTTCCTAACACCAACTCCTTCCCATTCCAATCCTGAGACCCTTCTGATAGCATGAGATGTGATATCTCAATGCCTCTAATACCAAACCTGAGATCCTACCTCTAACATGAAATGTGATATCCATCTCCTTCCCTTTCCAAACCTGAGACCCTGCCTATAGCATGAGATGTGATATCCAAGTCCTTCCCATTCCAATCCTGAGACCCTTCCTATAGCATGTGATGTGATATCTCAATGCTTATACCAAACCTGAGACCCTTCCTATGGCATGAGATGTCATATACAACTCCTTCCCATTCCAACCCTGAGACCCTTCCTATAGCATGAGATGTGATATCTCAATGCTTATACCAAACCTGAGACCCTTCCTATAGCATGAGATGTGATATCCAACTTCTTCCCATTCCAATCCTGAGACCCTTCCTATAGCATGAGATGTGATATCTCAATGCTTATACCAAACCTGAGACCCTTCCTATAGCATAAGATGTGATATCCAAATCCTTCCCATTCCAATCCTGAGACCCTTCCTATAGCATGAGATGTGATATCTCAATGCTTATAGCAAACCTGAGACCCTTCCTATAGCATGAGATGTGATATCCAACTCCTTCCCATTCCAATCCTGAGACCCTTCCTATAGCATGAGATGTGATGTCTCAATGCTTCTAATACCAAACCTGAGATCCTTCATATAACATGAGATGTGATATCCAACTCCTTCCCATTCCAATCCTGAGACCCTTATGATAGCATGAGATGTGATATCTCAATGCCTCTTATACCAAACCTGAGATCCTTCCGATAGCATGAGATGTGATATCTCAATGCTTCTAATACCAAACCTGAGATCCTTCCTATAATATGAGATGTGATTTCCAAATCCTTCCCCTTCCAAACCTGAGACCCTCCCTTTAGCATGAAATGTGATATCCAACTCCTTCCCATTCCAATCCTGAGACCCTTCTGATAGCATGAGATGTGATATCTCAATGCCTCTAATACCAAACCTGAGATCCTACCTCTAACATGAAATGTGATATCCATCTCCTTCCCTTTCCAAACCTGAGACCCTGCCTATAGCATGAGATGTGATATCCAAGTCCTTCCCATTCCAATCCTGAGACCCTTCCTATAGCATGTGATGTGATATCTCAATGCTTATACCAAACCTGAGACCCTTCCTATGGCATGAGATGTCATATACAACTCCTTCCCAATCCAACCCTGAGACCCTTCCTATAGCATGAGATGTGATATCTCAATGCTTATACCAAACCTGAGACCCTTCCTATAGCATGAGATGTGATATCCAACTTCTTCCCATTCCAATCCTGAGACCCTTCCTATAGCATGAGATGTGATATCTCAATGCTTATACCAAACCTGAGACCCTTCCTATAGCTTGAGATGTGATATCCAACTCCTTCCCATTCCAATCCTGAGACCCTTCCTATAGCATGAGATGTGATATCTCAAGGCCTCTAATACCAAACCTGAGATCCTTCCTCTAACATGAAATGTGATATCCAACTCCTTCCCCTTCCAAACCTGAGAGCCTTCCTATAGCATGAGATATGATATCCAAGTCCTTCCCATTCCAATCCTGAGACCCTTCCTATAACATGAAATGTGATATCCAACTCCTTCCCATTCTAACCTGAGACCCTTCCTATAGCATGAGATGGGATATCCAACTCCTTCCAAATCCAATACTGATACCCTTCCGATAGCATGAGATGTGATATCCCAATGCTTCTACCAAACCTGAGACCCATACTATGGCATGAGATGTGATATCAAACTCCTTCCCATTCCAATCCTGAGACGCTTCCTATAGCTTGAGATGTGATATCCAACTCCTTCCCATTCCAATTCTGAGACCCTTCTTATACCATGACACTTGATATCTCAATGCTTCTAATACCAAACCTGAGACCCGTCCTAAAACATGAGATGTGACATCCAAGTCCTTCCCCTTCCAAACCTTAGACCCTTCCTTTATAATGAGATGTGATATCCAACTCCTTTCCATTCCAATCCTGAGACCTTTCCGATATCATGAGATTTGTTATCTCAATGCTTCTAATATCAAACTTGAGACCCTCCCTATAGCATGAGATGTGACATCCAAGTCCTTCCCATTCCAATCCTGAGACCCTTCCTATAGCATGAGATGTGATATCTCAATGCTTCTAATACCAAACCTGAGACCCTTCCTATAACATGAGATGGGATATCCAACTCCTTCCCATTCCAATCCTGAGACCCTTCCGATAGCAGAGATGTGATATCTCAATGCTTATACCAAACCTGAGACCCTTCTTAAGGCCTGAGATGTCATATACATCTCCTTCCCATTGCAATCCTGAGACCCTTCCTATAGCATGAGATGTGATATCTCAATGCTTATACCAAATCTGAGACCCTTCCTATAGCATGAGATGTGATATCCAACACCTTCCCATTCCAATCCTGAGACCCTTCCTATAGCATGAGAAGTGATATCTCCATGCTTATACCAAACCTGAGACCCTTCCTATAGCATGAGATGTGATATCCAAATCCTTCCCATTCCAATCATGAGACCCTTCCTATAGCATGAGATGTGATATCTCAATGCTTATACCAAACCTGAGAGCCTACCTATAGCATGAGATGTGATATCCAAGTCCATCCCATTCCAATCCTTAGACCCTTCCTACAGCATGCGATTGTTAAGACGGATTTCTGAACTCTGTCCTGGTGGCGCAGAAGTTCAGAAGGCCAACCTAATTACTTGGAACAGGGTAACCTCTGGACAAGCCAGACCAATCAAGGTAGCGATCGCGGCGGTCAAGACTAGGTCTCAAGAGGGGTGAGGGTGACTGAAAGCCCGCAATGAGCACACAAAGCAAGAGCGCTTACAAACTACTCCAAACAGTTGTTATATCAAAAATAGATACACATTTATTTTAAGGCCTTTAAAATAATGACCGTAGCGAGAAAATCACAATATCACAATATTAAACCAACATATACCATATCAACACAATATATATACAAATACACAGTCGCAAGCGTTTAAATCACGAAATATGTAGTCCACCTGCCAGGGAAGGAAAACAGGCAGTGCGATACCGCTTTAGACTCAGTTCGCCTTCAGAGGCACCTACTAGATGGAAGTCCGAGCCCTGCGAAGAGTGGAGCCTTGTGCTCAAAGTACCTGCCACGCCGGTGCCAACGGGCAAAAGGGGAAGCTCTTCGGAGGAAGTCAGGCAGTTCACGTTAGTGCACAGCAGAAGGAGAACAGGTTCCGTAACTCAAGCGCAGCCTCCACAGCGGGCAGAAGCAGAGCACGAGTACGGCCAAAAGGGTGCTGTTTTTACACAGCAGGGAAAAGCAATGGGATACTGCAGGAGGGCGACCAGATCCTAGCTAAACTACTCACCGGTCCCCGAAGCAAGCAGACCCAGGCTTCTCCACGTTCGTTTCAGCAGCTGGCAGGTTCAGAAGAGCAGGGAACGCCTCGTAGTCGTGTAGAGCAAAAAGACGTCCCAATCGACGAAACCAGCACAGTTTGTTGCCGCAGCAGGACAACGGAGCAGCCGTGTGTATTCGAGCCAAATGTACACTCCTCCCTTCAGACTTGGGAACGCCAAGTGTACGAAGCGTGGGAGAGTGACAAGGACTCGGAATACAACGCAACCTGGCGGCGGTTACAGAGCAGGACTCCCTTGTAAGCTGGTCAGTCAACTGGATGGCCCAGAGACACTTCCGAAGGCTTACTTGGCAGGAGAGGATGAAGTCGCCGGGAATAGCTGTTCCTGCTATTCCAAAGGTCGAAGCACCAGTACAGGCCTTCTGGTTCGATCCAAGGAGGAAAGGGTTTCACAGGACGACAGCAGTGCAAAGGAGGATTCCTTCAGCGGATCACCAGCGATTCCTCGGTCCAGCCTCTTGGTTGCAGGATACTTGGCTCCTGTATTCCTTCGTTCGTGAGAACTCAGGAGATCGACCTGGTAGTGGTGTTTCCAGCTCCCTCTTATCCACGGTTCCCTTTGCGCCAAAACGGAGGGGAGCCAATGGGAGATCCGCTCATCAACACACATACCATACGTGGACCAATCACGGACCACGGTGGTCCCAGGCATTCACACCACCCTAGACTCTCTGGCACCCAGGATGTGTATTGGGACCAGACATCCCAGCCCCCACCCTGGAGGCACACAAACGACATGTAGAAGCCCGCGAAAGCAACCACGTTTCGCGGGAAAGTACATGCCCAAATAAGGAAGGCCCCGGGTCGCCCGACCTGGGGAAGGTGAAGGGAGCAAGACGGTCAGTGGACAGGACAAAGGAGCCTCGTGGTCTGGCCATTTTGGGAGCCAGGCCACCATTTTGGGTTCAGTGCGAAAAACGTGCTCAGAACGCCAAAAGGAGCTCAAAATAAACAAAACAATCGCTGCCACCATTCCAGTCCCTGAATGACTTGCACCGATCAAATACCATCCTAAAAGAGTATCTAGGGCCTGTAGAAGGCTAGAGACCCAAGAGAGCTGTAACTTAGCTTACAGTGCCCTCTTGTGTCATGTTGCACTAAAGCCGCAACATGATAAAAGAAACTACGGGAAACAGCGTTCCCCGGTACTGACTGTCTTAAGGGCATGTCAGTTTCCCCGTAAGAAAGGAGCGAAAGCCCAGAGAAGTGCGGCAGAAGGCTGTACTTCTCTGGCAAAGTCAAGAACAAGGTTAAAAACAATAGCAAAAAGTTTAGGGGTTGCCACATGGAAGGAAAATTCCCTACAATTACGAAATCTTTCCTAACAGCGATGTGATATCTCAATGATTCTAATACCAAACCAGAGACCCGTCCGTTAACATGAGATGGGATATCCAACTCCTTCCCATTCCAATCCTGAGCCACTCCTGATAGCAGAGATGTGATATCTCAATGCTTATACCAAACCTGAAACCCTTCCTATAACATGTGATGTGATATCCAACTCCTTCCCGTTCCAAACCTAAGACACTTCCTATAGCATATGTGATATCCAACTCCTTCCCATTCCAAACATGAGACCCTTCCTATAGCAAGAATGTAATATCCAACTCCTACCCATTCCAATCCTGAGACCATTCCTATAGCATGAGATGTGATGTCTCAATGCTTCCAATACCAAACCTGAGATCCTTCCTATAACATGAGATGTGATATCCAACTCCTTCCCATTCCAATCCTGAGACCCTTATGATAGCATGAGATGTGATATCTCAATGCCTATTATACCAAACCTGAGATCCTTCCGATAGCATGAGATGTGATATCTCAATGCTTCTAATACCAAACCTGAGATCCTTCCTATAATATGAGATGTGATTTCCAAATCCTTCCCCTTCCAAACCTGAGACCCTCCCTTTAGCATGAGATGTGATATCCAACTCCTTCCCATTCCAATCCTGAGACCCTTCTGATAGCATGAGATGTGATTTCTCAATGCCTCTAATACCAAACCTGAGATCCTACCTCTAACATGAAATGTGATATCCATCTCCTTCCCTTTCCAAACCTGAGACCCTGCCTATAGCATGATATGTGATATCCAAGTCCTTCCCATTCCAATCCTGAGACCCTTCCTATAGCATGTGATGTGATATCTCAATGCTTATACCAAACCTGAGACCCTTCCTATGGCATGAGATGGCATATACAACTCCTTCCCATTCCAATCCTGAGACCCTTCCTATAGCATGAGATGTGATATCTCAATGCTTATACCAAACCTGAGACCCTTCCTATAGCATGAGATGTGATATCCAACTTCTTCCCATTCCAATCCTGAGACCCTTCCTATAGCATGAGATGTGATATCTCAATGCTTATACCAAACCTGAGACCCTTCCTATAGCTTGAGATGTGATATCCAACTCCTTCCCATTCCAATCCTGAGATCCTTCCTACAGCATGAGATGTGATATCTCAAGGCCTCTAATACCAAACCTGAGATCCTTCCTCTAACATGAAATGTGAGATCCAACTCCTTCCCCTTCCAAACCTGAGAGCCTTCCTATAGCATGAGATATGATATCCAAGTCCTTCCCATTCCAATCCTGAGACCCTTCCTATAAAATGAAATGTGATATCCAACTCCTTCCAATTCCAACCTGAGACCCTTCCTATAGCATGAGATGGGATATCCAACTCCTTCGAAATCCAATACTGATACCCTTCCGATAGCATGAGATGTGATATCCCAATGCTTCTACCAAACCTGAGACCCATACTATGGCATGAGATGTGATATCAAACTCCTTCCCATTCCAATCCTGAGACCCTTCTTATACCATGAGACTTGATATCTCAATGCTTCTAATACCAAACCTGAGACCCGTCCTATAACATGAGATGTGATATCCAAATCCTTCCCCTTCCAAACCTTAGACCCTTCCTTTATCATGAAATGTGATATCCAACTCCTTCCCATTCCAATCCTGAGACCCTTCCGATATCATGAGATGTGATATCTCAATGCTTATACCAAATCTGAGACCCTTCCTATGGCCTGAGATGTCATATACAACTCCTTCCCATTCCAATCCTGAGACCCTTCCTATAGCATGAGATGTGATATCTTAATGCTTATACCAAATCTGAGACCCTTCCTATAGCATGAGATGTGATATCCAACTCCTTCCCATTCCCATCCTGAGACCCTTCCTATAGCATGAGAAGTGATATCTCCATGCTTATACCAAACCTGAGACCCTTCCTATAGCATAAGATGTGATATCCAAATCCTTCCCATTCCAATCCTGAGACCCTTCCTATAGCATGAGATGTGATATCTCAATGCTTATACCAAACCTGAGACCCTTCCTATAGCATGAGATGTGATATCCAACTCCTTCCCATTCCAATCCTGAGACCCTTCCTATAGCATGAGATGTGATGTCTCAATGCTTCTAATACCAAACCTGAGATCCTTCCTATAACATGAGATGTGATATCCAACTCCTTCCCATTCCAATCCTGAGACCCTTATGATAGCATGAGATGTGATATCTCAATGCCTCTTATACCAAACCTGAGATCCTTCCGATAGCATGAGATGTGATATCTCAATGCTTCTAATACCAAACCTGAGATCCTTCCTATAATATGAGATGTGATTTCCAAATCCTTCCCCTTCCAAACCTGAGACCCTCCCTTTAGCATGAAATGTGATATCCAACTCCTTCCCATTCCAATCCTGAGACCCTTCTGATAGCATGAGATGTGATATCTCAATGCCTCTAATACCAAACCTGAGATCCTACCTCTAACATGAAATGTGATATCCATCTCCTTCCCTTTCCAAACCTGAGACCCTGCCTATAGCATGAGAAGTGATATCCAAGTCCTTCGCATTCCAATCCTGAGACCCTTCCTATAGCATGTGATGTGATATCTCAATGCTTATACCAAACCTGAGACCCTTCCTATGGCATGAGATGTCATATACAACTCCTTCCCATTCCAACCCTAAGACCCTTCCTATAGCATGAGATGTGATATCTCAATGCTTATACCAAACCTGAGACCCTTCCTATAGCATGAGATGTGATATCCAACTTCTTCCCATTCCAATCCTGAGACCCTTCCTATAGCATGAGATGTGATATCTCAATGCTTATACCAAACCTGAGACCCTTCCTATAGCATAAGATGTGATATCCAAATCCTTCCCATTCCAATCCTGAGACACTTCCTATAGCATGAGATGTGATATCTCAATGCTTATACCAAACGTGAGACCCTTCCTATAGCATGAGATGTGATATCCAACTCCTTCCCATTCCAATCCTGAGACCCTTCCTATAGCATGAGATGTGATGTCTCAATGCTTCTAATACCAAACCTGAGATCCTTCCTATAACATGAGATGTGATATCCAACTCCTTCCCATTCCAATCCTGAGACCCTTATGATAGCATGAGATGTGATATCTCAATGCCTCTTATACCAAACCTGAGATCCTTCCGATAGCATGAGATGTGATATCTCAATGCTTCTAATACCAAACCTGAGATCCTTCCTATAATATGAGATGTGATTTCCAAATCCTTCCCCTTCCAAACCTGAGACCCTCCCTTTAGCATGAAATGTGATATCCAACTCCTTCCCATTCCAATCCTGAGACCCTTCTGATAGCATGAGATGTGATATCTCATTGCCTCTAATACCAAACCTGAGATCCTACCTCTAACATGAAATGTGATATCCATCTCCTTCCCTTTCCAAACCTGAGACCCTGCCTATAGCATGAGATGTGATATCCAAGTCCTTCCCATTCCAATCCTGAGACCCTTCCTATAGCATGTGATGTGATATCCAAGTCCTTCCCATTCCAATCCTGAGACCCTTCCTATAGCATGTAATGTGAAATCTCAATGCTTATACCAAACCTGAGACCCTTCCTATGGCATGAGATGTCATATACAACTCCTTCCCATTCCAACCCTGAGACCCTTCCTATAGCATGAGATGTGATATCTCAATGCTTATACCAAACCTGAGACCCTTCCTATAGCTTGAGATGTGATATCCAACTTCTTCCCATTCCAATCCTGAGACCCTTCCTATAGCATGAGATGTGATATCCCAATGCTTCTACCAAACCTGAGACCCATACTATGGCATAAGATGTGATATCAAACTCCTTCCCATTCCAATCCTGAGACGCTTCCTATAGCTTGAGATGTGATATCCAACTCCTTCCCATTCCAATTCTGAGACCCTTCTTATACCATGAGACTTGATATCTCAATGCTTCTAATACCAAACCTGAGACCCGTCCTATAACATGAGATGTGATATCCAAATCCTTCCCCTTCCAAACCTTAGACCCTTCCTTTATAATGAGATGTGATATCCAACTCCTTCCCATTCCAATCCTGAGACCCTTCCGATATCATGAGATTTGTTATCTCAATGCTTCTAATATCAAATTTGAGACCCTCCCTATAGCATGAGATGTGACATCCAAGTCCTTCCCATTCCAATCCTGAGACCCTTCCTATAGCATGAGATGTGATATCTCAATGCTTCTAATACCAAACCTGAGACCCTTCCTATAACATGAGATGTGATATCCAAGTCCTTCCCATTCCAATCCTGAGACCCTTCCTATAACATGAGATGTGATATCCAACTCCTTCTATTCCAACCTGAGACCCTTCCTATAGCATGAGATGGGATATCCAACTCCTTCCAAATCCAATCCTGATACCCTTCCGATAGCATGAGATGTGATATACCAATGCTTCTACAAAACCTGAGACCCATACCATGGCATGAGATGTGATATCAAACTCCCGTCCTATACCATGAGACTTGATATCTCAATGCTTCTAATACCAAACCTGAGACCGGTCCAATAACATGAGATGTGATATCCAAATCCTTCCCCTTCCAAACCTTAGACCCTTCCTTTATCATGAGATGTGATATCCAAGTCCTTCCCATTCCATTCCTGAGACCCTTCCTATAGCATGAGATGTGATATCTCAATGCTTCTAATACCAAACCTGAGACCCTTCCTATAACATGAGATGTGATATCCAAGTCCTTCCCATTCCAATCCTGAGACCCTTCCTATAGCATGAGATGTGATATCTCAATGCTTCTAATACCAAACCTGAGACCCTTCCTATAACATGAATTATGATATCCAAATCCTTCCCATTCCAATCCTGAGACCCTTCCGATAGCAGAGATGTGATATCTCAATGCTTATACCAAACCTAAGACCCTTCCGATAGCATGAGATGTGATATCTCAATGCTTCTAATACCAAACCTGAGATCCTTCCAATAACATGAGATGTGATATCCAACTCCTTCCCATTCCAATCCCGAGACCCTTCCTATAGCATGAGATGTGATATCTCAATGCTTCTAACACCAAACCTAAGGTCCTTCCTATAACATGAGATGTGATATCCAAATCCTTCCCATTCCAAACCTGAGACCCTCCCTCTAGCATGAGATGTGATATCCAACTCCTTCCCCTTCCAAACCTGAGACCCTTCCTTTAGCATGAGATGTGATATCCAGCTCCTCCCATTCCAATCCTGCGACCCTTCCGATAGCAGAGATGTGATATTTCAATGCTTATACCAAACCTGAGACCCTTCCCATAGCATGAGATGTGATATCCAGCTCCTCCCATTCCAATCCTGAGACCCTTCCGATAGCAGAGATGTGATATTTCAATGCTTATACCAAACCTGAGACCCTTCCCATAGCATGAGATGTGATATCCAACTCCTTCCCATTCCAATCCTGAGACCCTTCCTATAGCATGAGATGTGATATCTCAATGCTTCTAATACCAAACCTGAGATCCTTCCTATAACATGAGATGTGATATCCAACTCCTTCCCATTCCAATCCCGAGACCCTTCCTATAGCATGAGATGTGATATCTCAATGCTTCTAATACCAAACCTAGGTCCTTCCTATAACATGAGATGTGATATCCAAATCCTTCCCATTCCAAACCTGAGACCCTCCCTTTAGCATGAGATGTGATATCCAACTCCTTCCCATTCCAATCCTGATACCCTTCTGATAGCATGAGATGTGATATCTCAATGCCTCTAATACCAAACCTGAGATCCTACCTCTAACATGAAATGTGATATCCAACTCCTTCCTTTTCCAAACCTGAGACCCTTCCTACAGCATGAGATGTGATATCCAAGTCCTTCCCATTCCAATCCTGAGACCCTTCCTATAACATGAGATGTGATATCCAACTCCTTCTATTCCAACCTGAGACCCTTCCTATAGCATGAGATGGGATATCCAACTCCTTCCAAATCCAATCCTGATACCCTTCCGATAGCATGAGATGTGATATCCCAATGCTTCTACAAAACCTGAGACCCATACCATGGCATGAGATGTGATATCAAACTCCCGTCCTATACCATGAGACTTGATATCTCAATGCTTCTAATACCAAACCTGAGACCGGTCCAATAACATGAGATGTGATATCCAAATCCTTCCCCTTCCAAACCTTAGACCCTTCCTTTATCATGAGATGTGATATCCAAGTCCTTCCCATTCCATTCCTGAGACCCTTCCTATAGCATGAGATGTGATATCTCAATGCTTCTAATACCAAACCTGAGACCCTTCCTATAACATGAGATGTGATATCCAAGTCCTTCCCATTCCAATCCTGAGACCCTTCCTATAGCATGAGATGTGATATCTCAATGCATCTAATACCAAACCTGAGACCCTTCCTATAACATGAATTGTGATATCCAAATCCTTCCCATTCCAATCCTGAGACCCTTCCGATAGCAGAGATGTGATATCTCAATGCTTATACCAAACCTAAGACCCTTCCGATAGCATGAGATGTGATATCTCAATGCTTCTAATACCAAACCTGAGATCCTTCCAATAACATGAGATATGATGTCCAAATCCCTCCCCTTCCAAACCTTAGACCATCCCTTTAGCATGAGATTTGATATCCAACTCCTTCCCATTCCAATCCTGAGACCCTTCTGATAGCATGAGATGTGAGATCTCAATGCCTCTAATACCAAACCTGAGATCCTACCTCTAACATGAAATGTGATATCCATCTCCTTCCCTTTCCAAACCTGAGACCCTGCCTATAGCATGAGATGTGATATCCAAGTCCTTCCCATTCCAATCCTGAGACCCTTCCTATAGCATGTGATGTGATATCTCAATGCTTATACCAAACCTGAGACCCTTCCTATGGCATGAGATGTCATATACAACTCCTTCCCATTCCAACCCTGAGACCCTTCCTATAGCATGAGATGTGATATCTCAATGCTTATACCAAACCTGAGACCCTTCCTATAGCATGAGATGTGATATCCAACTTCTTCCCATTCCAATCCTGAGACCCTTCCTATAGCATGAGATGTGATATCTCAATGCTTATACCAAACCTGAGACCCTTCCTATAGCATGAGATGTGATATCCAACTTCTTCCCATTCCAATCCTGAGACCCTTCCTATAGCATGAGATGTGATATCTCAATGCTTATACCAAACCTGAGACCCTTCCTATAGCTTGAGATGTGATATCCAACTCCTTCCCCTTCCAAACCTGAGAGCCTTCCTATAGCATGAGATATGATATCCAAGTCCTTCCCATTCCAATCCTGAGACCCTTCCTATAACATGAAATGTGATATCCAACTCCTTACCATTCTAACCTGAGACCCTTCCTATAGCATGAGATGGGATATCCAACTCCTTCCAAATCCAATACTGATACCCTTCCGATAGCATGAGATGTGATATCCCAATGCTTCTACCAAACCTGAGACCCATACTATGGCATGAGATGTGATATCAAACTCCTTCCCATTCCAATCCTCAGACGCTTCCTATAGCTTGAGATGTGATATCCAACTCCTTCCCATTCCAATTCTGAGACCCTTCTTATACCATGACACTTGATATCTCAATGTTTCTAATACCAAACCTGAGACCCGTCCTATAACATGAGATGTGATATCCAAATCCATCCCATTCCAAACCTTAGACCCTTCCTTTATAATGAGATGTGATATCCAACTCCTTCCCATTCCAATCCTGAGACCCTTCCGATATCATGAGATTTGTTATCTCAATGCTTCTAATATCAAACTTGAGACCCTCCCTATAGCATGAGATGTGACATCCAAGTCCTTCCCATTCCAATCCTGAGACCCTTCCTATAGCATGAGATGTGATATCTCAATGCTTCTAATACCAAACCTGAGACCCTTCCTATAACATGAGATGGGATATCCAACTCCTCCCATTCCAATCCTGAGACCCTTCCGATAGCAGAGATGTGATATCTCAATGCTTATACCAAACCTGAGACCCTTCCTAAGGCCTGAGATGTCATATACAACTCCTTCCCATTGCAATCCTGAGACCCTTCCTAGAGCATGAGATGTGATATCTCAATGCTTATACCAAATCTGAGACCCTTCCTATAGCATGAGATGTGATATCCAACACCTTCCCATTCCAATCCTGAGACCCTTCCTATAGCATGAGAAGTGATATCTCCATGCTTATACCAAACCTGAGACCCTTCCTATAGCATGAGATGTGATATCCAAATCCTTCCCATTCCAATCCTGAGACCCTTCCTATAGCATGAGATGTGATATCTCAATGCTTATACCAAACCTGAGAGCCTACCTATAGCATGAGATGTGATATCCAAGTCCATCCCATTCCAATCCTTAGACCCTTCCTACAGCATGCGATGTGATATCTCAATGATTCTAATACCAAACCAGAGACCCGTCCTTTAACATGAGATGGGATATCCAACTCCTTCCCATTCCAATCCTGAGCCACTCCTGATAGCAGAGATGTGATATCTCAATGCTTATACCAAACCTGAGACCCTTCCTATAACATGAGATGTGATATCCAACTCCTTCCCGTTCCAAACCAAAGACACTTCCTATAGCATATGTGATATCCAACTCCTACCCATTCTAATCCTGAGACCATTCCTATAGCATGAGATGTGATGTCTCAATGCTTCCAATACCAAACCTGAGATCCTTCCTATAACATGAGATGTGATATCCAACTCCTTCCCATTCCAATCCTGAGACCCTTATGATAGCATGAGATGTGATATCTCAATGCCTCTTATACCAAACCTGAGATCCTTCCGATAGCATGGGATGTGATATCTCAATGCTTCTAATACCAAACCTGAGATCCTTCCTATAATATGAGATGTGATTTCCAAATCCTTCCCCTTCCAAACCTGAGACCCTCCCTTTAGCATGAGATGTGATATCCAACTCCTTCCCATTCCAATCCTGAGACCCTTCTGATAGCATGAGATGTGATTTCTCAATGCCTCTAATACCAAACCTGAGATCCTACCTCTAACATGAAATGTGATATCCATCTCCTTCCCTTTCCAAACCTGAGACCCTGCCTATAGCATGATATGTGATATCCAAGTCCTTCCCATTCCAATCCTGAGACCCTTCCTATAGCATGTGATGTGATATCTCAATGCTTATACCAAACCTGAGACCCTTCCTATGGCATGAGATGGCATATACAACTCCTTCCCATTCCAATCCTGAGACCCTTCCTATAGCATGAGATGTGATATCTCAATGCTTATACCAAACCTGAGACCCTTCCTATAGCATGAGATGTGATATCCAACTTCTTCCCATTCCAATCAGGAGACCCTTCCTATAGCATGAGATGTGCTATCTCAATGTTTATACCAAACCTGAGACCCTTCCTATAGCTTGAGATGTGATATCCAACTCCTTCCCATTCCAATCCTGAGACCCTTCCTATAGCATGAGATGTGATATCTCAAGGCCTCTAATACCAAACCTGAGATCCTTCCTCTAACATGAAATGTGATATCCAACTCCTTCCCCTTCCAAACCTGAGAGCCTTCCTATAGCATGAGATATGATATCCAAGTCCTTCCCATTCCAATCCTGAGACCCTTCCTATAACATGAAATGTGATATCCAACTCCTTCCCATTCCAACCTGAGACCCTTCCTATAGCATGAAATGGGATATCCAACTCCTTCCAAATCCAATACTGATACCCTTCCGATAGCATGAGATGTGATATCCCAATGCTTCTACCAAACCTGAGACCCATACTATGGCATAAGATGTGATATCAAACTCCTTCCCATTCCAATCCTGAGACCCTTCTTATACCATGAGACTTGATATCTCAATGCTTCTAATACCAAACCTGAGACCCGTCCTATAACATGAGATGTGATATCCAAATCCTTCCCCTTCCAAACCTTAGACCCTTCCTTTATCATGAAATGTGATATCCAACTCCTTCCCATTCCAATCCTGAGACCCTTCCGATATCATGAGATGTGATATCTCAATGCTTATACCAAATCTGAGACCCTTCCTATGGCCTGAGATGTCATATACAACTCCTTCCCATTCCAATCCTGAGACCCTTCCTATAGCATGAGATGTGATATCTCAATGTTTATACCAAATCTGAGCCCCTTCCTATAGCATGAGATGTGATATCCAACTCCTTCCCATTCCAATCCTGAGACCCTTCCTATAGCATGAGAAGTGATATCTCCATGCTTATACCAAACCTGAGACCCTTCCTATAGCATAAGATGTGATATCCAAATCCTTCCCTTTCCAATCCTGAGACCCTTCCTATAGCATGAGATGTGATATCTCAATGCTTATACCAAACCTGAGACCCTTCCTATAGCATGAGATGTGATATCCAACTCCTTCCCATTCCAACCCTGAGACCCTTCCTATAGCATGAGATGTGATGTCTCAATGCTTCTAATACCAAACCTGAGATCCTTCCTATAACATGAGATGTGATATCCAACTCCTTCCCATTCCAATCCTGAGACCCTTATGATAGCATGAGATGTGATATCTCAATGCCTCTTATACCAAACCTGAGATCCTTCCGATAGCATGAGATGTGATATCTCAATGCTTCTAATACCAAACCTGAGATCCTTCCTATAATATGAGATGTGATTTCCAAATCCTTCCCCTTCCAAACCTGAGACCCTCCCTTTAGCATGAAATGTGATATCCAACTCCTTCCCATTCCAATCCTGAGACCCTTCTGATAGCATGAGATGTAATATCTCAATGCCTCTAATACCAAACCTGAGATCCTACCTCTAACATGAAATGTGATATCCATCTCCTTCCCTTTCCAAACCTGAGACCCTGCCTACAGCATGAGATGTGATATCCAAGTCCTTCCCATTCCAATCCTGAGACCCTTCCTATAACATGAGATGTGATATCCAACTCCTTCTATTCCAACCTGAGACCCTTCCTATAGCATGAGATGGGATATCCAACTCCTTCCAAATCCAATCCTGATACCCTTCCGATAGCATGAGATGTGATATACCAATGCTTCTACAAAACCTGAGACCCATACCATGGCATGAGATGTGATATCAAACTCCCGTCCTATACCATGAGACTTGATATCTCAATGCTTCTAATACCAAACCTGAGACCGGTCCAATAACATGAGATGTGATATCCAAATCCTTCCCCTTCCAAACCTTAGACCCTTCCTTTATCATGAGATGTGATATCCAAGTCCTTCCCATTCCATTCCTGAGACCCTTCCTATAGCATGAGATGTGATATCTCAATGCTTCTAATACCAAACCTGAGACCCTTCCTATAACATGAGATGTGATATCCAAGTCCTTCCCATTCCAATCCTGAGACCCTTCCTATAGCATGAGATGTGATATCTCAATGCTTCTAATACCAAACCTGAGACCCTTCCTATAACATGAATTATGATATCCAAATCCTTCCCATTCCAATCCTGAGACCCTTCCGATAGCAGAGATGTGATATCTCAATGCTTATACCAAACCTAAGACCCTTCCGATAGCATGAGATGTGATATCTCAATGCTTCTAATACCAAACCTGAGATCCTTCCAATAACATGAGATGTGATATCCAACTCCTTCCCATTCCAATCCCGAGACCCTTCCTATAGCATGAGATGTGATATCTCAATGCTTCTAATACCAAACCTAAGGTCCTTCCTATAACATGAGATGTGATATCCAAATCCTTCCCATTCCAAACCTGAGACCCTCCCTTTAGCATGAGATGTGATATCCAACTCCTTCCCCTTCCAAACCTGAGACCCTTCCTTTAGCATGAGATATCTCAATGCTTATACCAAACCTGAGACCCTTCCTATAGCATGAGATGTGATATCCAACTCCTTCCCATTCCAATCCTGAGACCCTTCCTATAGCCTGAGATGTGATATCTCAATGCCTCTAATACCAAACCTGAGATCCTTCCTCTAACATGAAATGTGATATCCAACTCCTTCACTTTCCAAACCTGAGAGCCTATCTATAGCATGAGATGTGATATCCAAGTCCTTCCCATTCCAATCCTTAGACCCTTCCTACAGCATGCAATATGATATCTCAATGATTCTAATAAAAAACCTGAGACCCGTCCTATAACATGAGATGGGATATCCAACTCCTTCCCATTCCAATCCTGAGACACTTCCGATAGCAGAGATGTGATATCTCAATGTTTATACCAAATCTGAGACCCTTCCTATAACATGAGATGTGATATCCAACTCCTTCCCGTTCCAAACCTGAGACCCTTCCTTTAGCATGAGATGTGATATCCAGCTTCTTCCCATTCCAATCCTGAGACACTTCCGATAGCATGAGATGTGATATCTCAATGCTTCTAATATCAAAACTGAGACCCTCCCTATAGCATGATATGTGATATCTAAGTCCTTCCCATTCCAATCCTGAGACCCTTCCTATAGCATGAGATGTGATATCTCAATGCTTCTACCAAACCTGAGACCCTTCCTTTAGCATGAGATGTGATATCCAACTCCTTCCCATTCCAATCCTGAGACCCTTCCTATAGCATGAGAGGTGATATCTCAATACTTCTAATACCAAACCTGAGATCCTTCCGATAACATGAGATGTGATATCTCAATACTTCTAATACCAAACCTGAGATCCATCCTATAACATGAGATGTGATATCCAAATCCTTCCCCTTCCAAACCTGAGACCCTCCCTTTAGCATGAGATGTGATATCCAACTCCTTCCCATTCCAATCCTGAGACCCTTCTGATAGCATAAGATATGATATCTCAATGCTTCTATACCAAACCTGAGATCCTTCCGATAGCATGAGATGTGATATCTCAATACATCTAATACCAAACCTGAGATCCTTCCTATAACATGAGATGTGATATTCAAATCCTTATCTTCCAAACCTGAGACCCTTCCTTTAGCATGAGATGTGATATCCAACTCCTTCCCATTCCAATCCTGAGACTCTTCTGATAGCATAAGATATGATATCTCAATGCTTCTATACCAAACCTGAGATCCTTCTGATAGCATGAGATGTGATATCTCAATACTTCTGATACCAAACCTGAGATCCTACCTCTAACATGAAATGTGATATCCAACTCTTTCCCCTTGCAAACCTGAGAGCCTTCCTATAGCATGAGATGTGATATCCAAGTCCTTCCCATTCCAATCCTGAGACCCTTCCTATAACATGAGATGTGATATCCAACTCCTTCCCATTCCAACCTGAGACCCTTCCTATAGCATGAGATGGGATATCCAACTCCTTCCAAATCCAATCCCGATACCCTTCCGATAGCATGAGATCTGATATCCCAATGCTTCTACCAAACCTGAGACCCATACTATGGCATGAGATGTGATATCAAACTCCTTCCCATTCTAATCCTGAGACCCTTCCTATAGCTTGAGATGTGATATCCAACTCCTTCCCATTCCAATTCTGAGACCCTTCCTATACCATGAGACTTGATATCTCAATGCTTCTAATACCAAACCTGAGACCCGTCCTATAACATGAGATGTGATATCCAAATCCTTCCCCTTCCAAACCTTAGACCCTTCCTTTATCATGAGATGTGATAGCCAACTCCTTCCCATTCCAATCTTGAGACCCTTCGGATATCATGAAATGTGATATCTCAATGCTTCTAATATCAAACTTGAGACCCTCCCTATAACATGAGATGGGAATATCCAACTCCTTCCCATTCCAATCCTGAGACCCTTCCGATAGCAGAGATGTGATATCTCAATGCTTATACCAAACCTGAGATCCTTCCTATAACATGAGATGTGATATCCAACTCCTTCCCATTCCAATCCTGAGACACTTCCTATAGCATGAGATGTGATATCTCACTGCTTATACCAAACCTGAGACCCTTCCTATAGCATGAGATGTGATATCCAACTCCTTCCCATTCCAATCCTGAGACCCTTCCTATAGCATGAGATGTGATATCTCAATGCTTCTAATATCAAACTTGAGACCCTCCCTATAGCATGAGATGTGATACCCAAGTCCTTCCCATTCCAATCCTGAGACACTTCCTATAGCATGAGATGTGATATCCAACTGCTTCCCATTCCAATCCTGAGACCCTTCCTATAGCATGAGATGTGATATCTCTATGCTTCTAATACCAAACCTGAGATCCTTCCTCTAACATGAAATGTGATATCCAACTCCTTCCCTTTCCAAACCTAAGAGCCTATCTATAGCATGAGATGTGATATCCAAGTCCTTCACATTCCAACCCTTAGACCCTTCCTACAGCATGCAATATGATATCTCAATGATTCTAATAACAAACCTGAGACCCGTCCTATAACATGAGATGGGATATTCAACTCCTTCCCATTCCAATCCTGAGACTCTTCCGATAGCAGAGATGTGATATCTCAATGCTTATACCAAACCTGAGACCCTTCCTATAACATGAGATGTGATATCCAAATCCTTCCCGTTCCAAACCTGAGACCCTTCCTTTAGCATGAGATGTGATATCCGGCTCCTTCCCATTCCAATCCTGAGACACTTCCGATAGCATGAGATGTGATATCTCAATGCTTCTAATATCAAAACTGAGACCCTCCCTATAGCATGATATGTGATATCTAAGTCCTTCCCATTCCAATCCTGAGACCCTCCCTATAGCATGAGATGTGATATCCAACTCCTTCTCATTCCAATCCTGAGACCCTTCCTATAGCATGAGATATGATATCTCAATACTTCTAATACCAAACGTGAGATCCTTCCGATAACATGAGATGTGATATCCAAATCCTTCCCCTTCCAAACCTGAGACCCTCCCTTTAGCATGAGATGTCATATCCAACTCCTTCCTATTCCAATCCTGAGACTCTTCTGATAGCATGAGATGTGATATCTCAATGCTTCTATTACCAAACTTGAGATCCTTCCGATAGCATGAGATGTGATATCTCAATGCTTCTAATACCAAACCTGAGATCCTTCCTATAACATGAGATGTGATATCCAAATCCTTCCCCTTCCAAACCTGAGACCCTCCCTTTAGCATGAGATGTGATATCCAACTCCTTCCCATTCCATTCCTGAGACCCTTCCTATAGCTTGAGATGTGATATCCAACTCCTTCCCATTCCAATTCTGAGACCCTTCCTATCCTATGAGACTTGATATCTCAATGCTTCTAATACCAAACCTGAGACCCGTAATATAACATGAGATGTGATATCCAAATCCTTCCCCTTCCAAACCTTAGACCCTTCCTTTATCATGAGATGTGATATCCAACTCCTTCCCATTCCAATCCTGAGACCCTTCCGATATCATGAGATGTGATATCTCAAAGCTTCTAATATCAAACTTGAGACCCTCCCTATAGCATGAGATGTGATATCCAAGTCCTTCCCATTCCAATCCTGAGACCCTTCCTATAGCATGAGATGTGATATCCAACTGCTTCCCATTCCAATCCTGAGACCCTTCCTATAGCATGAGATGTGATATCTCTATGCTTCTAATACCAAACCTGAGATCCTTCCTCTAACATGAAATGTGATATCCAACTCCTTCCCTTTCCAAACCTAAGAGCCTATCTATAGCATGAGATGTGATATCCAAGTCCTTCACATTCCAACCCTTAGACCCTTCCTACAGCATGCAATATGATATCTCAATGATTCTAATAACAAACCTGAGACCCCTCCTATAACATGAGATGGGATATCCAACTCCTTCCCATTCCAATCCTGAGACTCTTCCGATAGCAGAGATGTGATATCTCAATGCTTATACCAAACCTGAGACCCTTCCTATAACATGAGATGTGATATCCAAATCCTTCCCGTTCCAAACCTGAGACCCTTCCTTTAGCATGAGATGTGATATCCAGCTCCTTCCCATTCCAATCCTGAGACACTTCCGATAGCATGAGATGTGATATCTCAATGCTTCTAATATCAAAACTGAGACCCTCCCTATAGCATGATATGTGATATCTAAGTCCTTCCCATTCCAATCCTGAGACCCTCCCTATAGCATGAGATGTGATATCCAACTCCTTCCCATTCCAATCCTGAGACCCTTCCTATAGCATGAGATATGATATCTCAATACTTCTAATACCAAACGTGAGATCCTTCCGATAACATGAGATGTGATATCCAAATCCTTCCCCTTCCAAACCTGAGACCCTCCCTTTAGCATGAGATGTGATATCCAACTCCTTCCTATTCCAATCCTGAGACTCTTCTGATAGCATGAGATGTGATATCTCAATGCTTCTAATACCAAACCTGAGATCCTTCTGATAGCATGAGATGTGATATCTCAATGCTTCTAATACCAAACCTGAGATCCTTCCTATAACATGAGATGTGATATCCAAATCCTTCCCCTTCCAAACCATTGACCCTCCCTTTAGCATGAGATGTGATATCCAACTCCTTCCCATTCCATTCCTGAGACCCTTCTGATAGCATGAGTTGTGATATCTCAATGCCTCTAATACCAAACCTGAGATCCTACCTCTAACATGAAATGTGATATCCAACTCTTTCCCCTTCCAAACCTGAGAGCCTTCCTATAGCATGAGATGTGATATCCAAGTCCTTCCCATTCCAATCCTGAGACCCTTCCTATAGCTTGAGATGTGATATCCAACTCCTTCCCATTCCAATTCTGAGACCCTTCCTATACTATGAGACTTGATATCTCAATGCTTCTAATACCAAACCTGGGACCCGTAATATAACATGAGATGTGATATCCAAATCCTTCCCCTTCCAAACCTTAGACCCTTCCTTTATCATGAGATGTGATATCCAACTCCTTCCCATTCCAATCCTGAGACCCTTCCGATATCATGAGATGTGATATCTCAAAGCTTCTAATATCAAACTTGAGACCCTCCCTATAGCATGAGATGTGATATCCAAGTCCTTCCCATTCCAATCCTGAGACCCTTCCTATAGCATGAGATGTGATATCTCAATGCTTCTAATACCAAACCTGAGACCCTTCCTATAACATGAGATGGGAATATCCAACTCCTTCCCATTCCAATCCTGAGACCCTTCCGATAGCAGAGATGTGATATCTCAATGCTTATACCAAACCTGAGATCCTTCCTATAACATGAGATGTGATATCCAACTCCTTCCCATTCCAATCCTGAGACACTTCCTATAGCATGAGATGTGATATCTCACTGCTTATACCAAACCTGAGACCCTTCCCATAGCATGAGATGTTATATCCAACTCCTTCCCATTCCAATCCTCAGACCCTTCCTATAGCATGAGATGTGATATCTCAATGCTTCTAATATCAAACTTGAGACCCTACCTATAGCATGAGATGTGATATCCAAGTCCTTCCCATTCCAATCCTGAGACACTTCCTATAGCATGAGATGTGATATCTCAATGCTTCTAATACCAAACCTGAGACTCTTCCTATAACATGAGATGGGATATCCAACTCCTTCCCATTCCAATCCTGAGACCCTTTTGATAGCAGAGATGTGATATCTCAATGTTTATACCAAACCTGAGACCCTTCCTACGGCATGAGATGTCATATTCAACTCCTTCCCATTCCAATCCTGAGACCCTTCCTATAGCATGAGATGTGATATCCAACTCCTTCCCATTCCAATCCTGAGACCCTTCCTATAGCATGAGATGTGATGTCTCAATGCTTCTAATACCAAACCTGAGATCCTTCCTATAACATGAGATGTGATATCCAACTCCTTCCATTCCAATCCTGGACCCTTCCTATAGCATGAGATGTGATATCTCAATGCTTATACCAAACCTGAGACCCTTCCTATAGCATGAGATGTGATATCCAACTCCTTCCCATTCCAATCCTGAGACCCTTCATATAGCCTGAGATGTGATATCTCAATGCCTCTAATACCAAACCTGAGATCCTTCCTCTAACATGAAATGTGATATCCAACTCCTTCACTTTCCAAACCTGAGAGCCTATCTATAGCATGAGATGTGATATCCAAGTCCTTCCCATTCCAATCCTTAGACCCTTCCTACAGCATGCAATATGATATCTCAATGATTCTAATAAAAAACCTGAGACCCGTCCTATAACATGAGATGGGATATCCAACTCCTTCCCATTCCAATCCTGAGACACTTCCGATAGCAGAGATGTGATATCTCAATGTTTATACCAAACCTGAGACCCTTCCTATAACATGAGATGTGATATCCAACTCCTTCCCGTTGCAAACCTGAGACCCTTCCTTTAGCATGAGATGTGATATCCAGCTGCTTCCCATTCCAATACTGAGACACTTCCGATAGCATGAGATGTGATATCTCAATGCTTCTAATATCAAAACTGAGACCCTCCCTATAGCATGATATGTGATATCTAAGTCCTTCCCATTCCAATCCTGAGACCCTTCCTATAGCATGAGATGTGATATCTCAATGCTTCTACCAAACCTGAGACCCTTCCTTTAGCATGAGATGTGATATCCAACTCCTTCCCATTCCAATCCTGAGACCCTTCCTATAGCATGAGAGGTGATATCTCAATACTTCTAATACCAAACCTGAGATCCTTCCGATAACATGAGATTTGATATCTCAATACTTCTAATACCAAACCTGAGATCCATCCTATAACATGAGATGTGATATCCAAATCCTTCCCCTTCCAAACCTGAGACCCGCCCTTTAGCATGAGATGTGATATCCAACTCCTTCCCATTCCAATCCTGAGACCCTTCTGATAGCATAAGATATGATATCTCAATGCTTCTATACCAAACCTGAGATCCTTCCGATAGCATGAGATGTGATATCTCAATACTTCTAATACCAAACCTGAGATCCTTCCTATAACATGAGATGTGATATCCAAATCCTTATCTTCCAAACCTGAGACCCTCCCTTTAGCATGAGATGTGATATCCAACTCCTTCCCATTCCAATCCTGAGACTCTTCTGATAGCATAAGATATGATATCTCAATGCTTCTATACCAAACCTGAGATCCTTCTGATAGCATGAGATGTGATATCTCAATACTTCTAATACCAAACCTGAGATCCTACCTCTAACATGAAATGTGATATTCAACTCTTTCCCCTTGCAAACCTGAGAGCCTTCCTATAGCATGAGATGTGATATCCAAGTCCTTCCCATTCCAATCCTGAGACCCTTCCTATAACATGAGATGTGATACCCAACTCCTTCCCATTCCAACCTGAGACCCTTCCTATAGCATGAGATGGGATATCCAACTCCTTCCAAATCCAATCCCGATACCCTTCCGATAGCATGAGATCTGATATCCCAATGCTTCTACCAAACCTGAGACCCATACTATGGCATGAGATGTGATATCAAACTCCTTCCCATTCTAATCCTGAGACCCTTCCTATAGCTTGAGATGTGATATCCAACTCCTTCCCATTCCAATTCTGAGACCCTTCCTATACCATGAGACTTGATATCTCAATGCTTCTAATACCAAACCTGAGACCCGTCCTATAACATGAGATGTGATATCCAAATGCTTCCCCTTCCAAACCTTAGACCCTTCCTTTATCATGAGATGTGATAGCCAACTCCTTCCCATTCCAATCTTGAGACCCTTCCGATATCATGAAATGTGATATCTCAATGCTTCTAATATCAAACTTGAGACCCTCCCTATAACATGAGATGGGAATATCCAACTCCTTCATATTCCAATCCTGAGACCCTTCCGATAGCACAGATGTGATATCTCAATGCTTATACCAAACCTGAGATCCTTCCTATAACATGAGATGTGATATCCAACTCCTTCCCATTCCAATCCTGAGACACTTCCTATAGCATGAGATGTGATATCTCACTGCTTATACCAAACCTGAGACCCTTCCTATAGCATGAGATGTGATATCCAACTCCTTCCCATTCCAATCCTGAGACCCTTCCTATAGCATGAGATGTGATATCTCAATGCTTCTAATATCAAACTTGAGACCCTCCCTATAGCATGAGATGTGATACCCAAGTCCTTCCCATTCCAATCCTGAGACACTTCCTATAGCATGAGATGTGATATCCAAGTCCTTCCCATTCCAATCCTGAGACCCTTCCTATACTATGAGACTTGATATCTCAATGCTTCTAATACCAAACCTGAGACCCGTAATATAACATGAGATGTGATATCCAAATCCTTCCCCTTCCAAACCTTAGACCCTTCCTTTATCATGAGATGTGATATCCAACTCCTTCCCATTCCAATCCTGAGACCCTTCCGATATCATGAGATGTGATATCTCAAAGCTTCTAATATCAAACTTGAGACCCTCCCCATAGCATGAGATGTGATATCCAAGTCCTTCCCATTCCAATCCTGAGACCCTTCCTATAGCATGAGATGTGATATCTCAATGCTTATACCAAACCTGAGACCCTTCCTATAGCATGAGATGTGATATCCAACTGCTTCCCATTCCAATCCTGAGACCCTTCCTATAGCATGAGATGTGATATCTCTATGCTTCTAATACCAAACCTGAGATCCTTCCTCTAACATGAAATGTGATATCCAACTCCTTCCCTTTCCAAACCTAAGAGCCTATCTATAGCATGAGATGTGATATCCAAGTCCTTCACATTCCAACCCTTAGACCCTTCCTACAGCATGCAATATGATATCTCAATGATTCTAATAACAAACCTGAGACCCGTCCTATAACATGAGATGGGATATCCAACTCCTTCCCATTCCAATCCTGAGACTCTTCCGATAGCAGAGATGTGATATCTCAATGCTTATACCAAACCTGAGACCCTTCCTATAACATGAGATGTGATATCCAAATCCTTCCCGTTCCAAACCTGAGACCCTTCCTTTAGCATGAGATGTGATATCCAGCTCCTTCCCATTCCAATCCTGAGACACTTCCGATAGCATGAGATGTGATATCTCAATGCTTCTAATATCAAAACTGAGACCCTCCCTATAGCATGATATGTGATATCTAAGTCCTTCCCATTCCAATCCTGAGACCCTCCCTATAGCATGAGATGTGATATCCAACTCCTTCCCATTCCAATCCTGAGACCCTTCCTATAGCATGAGATATGATATCTCAATACTTCTAATACCAAACGTGAGATCCTTCCGATAACATGAGATGTGATATCCAAATCCTTCCCCTTCCAAACCTGAGACCCTCTCTTTAGCATGAGATGTGATATCCAACTCCTTCCTATTCCAATCCTGAGACTCTTCTGATAGCATGAGATGTGATATCTCAATGCTTCTAATACCAAACCTGAGATCCTTCCGATAGCATGAGATGTGATATCTCAATGCTTCTAATACCAAACCTGAGATCCTTCCTATAACATGAGATGTGATATCCAAATCCTTCCCCTTCCAAACCTGAGACCCTCCCTTTAGCATGAGATGTGATATCCAACTCCTTCCCATTCCATTCCTGAGACCCTTCTGATAGCATGAGATGTGATATCTCAATGCCTCTAATACCAAACGTGAGATCCTACCTCTAACATGAAATGTGATATCCAACTCTTTCCGATTCCAAACCTGAGAGCCTTCCTATAGCATGAGATGTGATATCCAAGTCCTTCCCATTCCAATCCTGAGAACCTTCCTATAGCTTGAGATGTGATATCCAACTCCTTCCCATTCCAATTCTGAGACCCTTCCTATACTATGAGACTTGATATCTCAATGCTTCTAATACCAAACCTGAGACCCGTAATATAACATGAGATGTGATATCCAAATCCTTCCCCTTCCAAACCTTAGACCCTTCCTTTATCATGAGATGTGATATCCAACTCCTTCCCATTCCAATCCTGAGACCCTTCCGATATCATGAGATGTGATATCTCAAAGCTTCTAATATCAAACTTGAGACCCTCCCTATAGCATGAGATGTGATATCCAAGTCCTTCCCATTCCAATCCTGAGACCCTTCCTATAGCATGAGATGTGATATCTCAATGCTTCTAATACCAAACCTTAGACCCTTCCTTTATCATGAGATGTGATAGCCAACTCCTTCCCATTCCAATATTGAGACCCTTCCGATATCATGAAATGTGATATCTCAATGCTTCTAATATCAAACTTGAGACCCTCCCTATAACATGAGATGGGAATATCCAACTCCTTCCCATTCCAATCCTGAGACCCTTCCGATAGCAGAGATGTGATATCTCAATGCTTATACCAAACCTGAGATCCTTCCTATAACATGAGATGTGATATCCAACTCCTTCCCATTCCAATCCTGAGACACTTCCTATAGCATGAGATGTGATATCTCACTGCTTATACCAAACCTGAGACCCTTCCTATAGCATGAGATGTGATATCCAACTCCTTCCCATTCCAATCCTGAGACCCTTCCTATAGCATGAGATGTGATATCTCAATGCTTCTAATATCAAACTTGAGACCCTCCCTATAGCATGAGATGTGATACCCAAGTCCTTCCCATTCCAATCCTGAGACACTTCCTATAGCATGAGATGTGATATCCAAGTTCTTCCCATTCCAATCCTGAGACCCTTCCTATACTATGAGACTTGATATCTCAATGCTTCTAATACCAAACCTGAGACCCGTAATATAACATGAGATGTGATATCCAAATCCTTCCCCTTCCAAACCTTAGACCCTTCCTTTATCATGAGATGTGATATCCAACTCCTTCCCATTCCAATCCTGAGACCCTTCCGATATCATGAGATGTGATATCTCAAAGCTTCTAATATCAAACTTGAGACCCTCCCTATAGCATGAGATGTGATATCCAAGTCCTTCCCATTCCAATCCTGAGACCCTTCCTATAGCATGAGATGTGATATCTCAATGCTTATACCAAACCTGAGACCCTTCCTATAGCATGAGATGTGATATCCAACTGCTTCCCATTCCAATCCTGAGACCCTTCCTATAGCATGAGATGTGATATCTCTATGCTTCTAATACCAAACCTGAGATCCTTCCTCTAACATGAAATGTGATATCCAACTCCTTCCCTTTCCAAACCTAAGAGCCTATCTATAGCATGAGATGTGATATCCAAGTCCTTCACATTCCAACCCTTAGACCCTTCCTACAGCATGCAATATGATATCTCAATGATTCTAATAACAAACCTGAGACCCGTCCTATAACATGAGATGGGATATCCAACTCCTTCCCATTCCAATCCTGAGACTCTTCCGATAGCAGAGATGTGATATCTCAATGCTTATACCAAACCTGAGACCCTTCCTATAACATGAGATGTGATATCCAAATCCTTCCCGTTCCAAACCTGAGACCCTTCCTTTAGCTTGAGATGTGATATCCAGCTCCTTCCCATTCCAATCCTGAGACACTTCCGATAGCATGAGATGTGATATCTCAATGCTTCTAATATCAAAACTGAGAACCTCCCTATAGCATGATATGTGATATCTAAGTCCTTCCCATTCCAATCCTGAGACCCTCCCTATAGCATGAGATGTGATATCCAACTCCTTCCCATTCCAATCCTGAGACCCTTCCTATAGCATGAGATATGATATCTCAATACTTCTAATACCAAACGTGAGATCCTTCCGATAACATGAGATGTGATATCCAAATCCTTCCCCTTCCAAACCTGAGACCCTCCCTTTAGCATGAGATGTGATATCCAACTCCTTCCTATTCCAATCCTGAGACTCTTCTGATAGCATGAGATGTGATATCTCAATGCTTCTAATACCAAACCTGAGATCCTTCCGATAGCATGAGATGTGATATCTCAATGCTTCTAATACCAAACCTGAGATCCTTCCTATAACATGAGATGTGATATCCAAATCCTTCCCCTTCCAAACCTGAGACCCTCCCTTTAGCATGAGATGTGATATCCAACTCCTTCCCATTCCATTCCTGAGACCCTTCTGATAGCATGAGATGTGATATCTCAATGCCTCTAATACCAAACGTGAGATCCTACCTCTAACATGAAATGTGATATCCAACTCTTTCCGATTCCAAACCTGAGAGCCTTCCTATAGCTTGAGATGTGATATCCAACTCCTTCCCATTCCAATTCTGAGACCTTTCCTATACTATGAGACTTGATATCTCAATGCTTCTAATACCAAACCTGAGACCCGTAATATAACATGAGATGTGATATCCAAGTCCTTCCCATTCCAATCCTGAGAACCTTCCTATAGCTTGAGATGTGATATCCAACTCCTTCCCATTCCAATTCTGAGACCTTTCCTATACTATGAGACTTGATATCTCAATGCTTCTAATACCAAACCTGAGACCCGTAATATAACATGAGATGTGATATCCAAATCCTTCCCCTTCCAAACCTTAGACCCTTCCTTTATCATGAGATGTGATATCCAACTCCTTCCCATTCCAATCCTGAGACCCTTCCGATATCATGAGATGTGATATCTCAAAGCTTCTAATATCAAACTTGAGACCCTCCCTATAGCATGAGATGTGATATCCAAGTCCTTCCCATTCCAATCCTGAGACCCTTCCTATAGCATGAGATGTGATATCTCAATGCTTCTAATACCAAACCTGAGACCCTTCCTATAACATGAGATGTGAATATCCAACTCCTTCCCATTCCAATCCTGAGACCCTTCCGATAGCAGAGATGTGATATCTCAATGCTTATACCAAACCTGAGATCCTTCCTATAACATGAGATGTGATATCCAACTCCTTCCCATTCCAATCCTGAGACACTTCCTATAGCATGAGATGTGATATCTCACTGCTTATACCAAACCTGAGACCCTTCCCATAGCATGAGATGTGATATCCAACTCCTTCCCATTCCAATCCTCAGACCCTTCCTATAGCATGAGATGTGATATCTCAATGCTTCTAATATCAAACTTGAGACCCTACCTATAGCATGAGATGTGATATCCAAGTCCTTCCCATTCCAATCCTGAGACACTTCCTATAGCATGAGATGTGATATCTCAATGCTTCTAATACCAAACCTGAGACTCTTCCTATAACATGAGATGTGATATCCAACTCCTTCCCATTCCAATCCTGAGACCCTTCCTATAGCATGAGATGTGATGTCTCAATGCTTCTAATACCAACCCTGAGATCCTTCCTATAACATGAGATGTGATATCCAACTCCTTCCATTCCAATCCTGGACCCTTCCTATAGCATGAGATGTGATATCTCAATGCTTATACCAAACCTGAGACCCTTCCTATAGCATGAGATGTGATATCCAACTCCTTCCCATTCCAATCCTGAGACCCTTCCTATAGCCTGAGATGTGATATCTCAATGCCTCTAATACCAAACCTGAGATCCTTCCTCTAACATGAAATGTGATATCCAACTCCTTCACTTTCCAAACCTGAGAGCCTATCTATAGCATGAGATGTGATATCCAAGTCCTTCCCATTCCAATCCTTAGACCCTTCCTACAGCATGCAATATGATATCTCAATGATTCTAATAAAAAACCTGAGACCCGTCCTATAACATGAGATGGGATATCCAACTCCTTCCCATTCCAATCCTGAGACACTTCCGATAGCAGAGATGTGATATCTCAATGTTTATACCAAACCTGAGACCCTTCCTATAACATGAGATGTGATATCCAACTCCTTCCCGTTCGAAACCTGAGACCCTTCCTTTAGCATGAGATGTGATATCCAGCTCCTTCCCATTCCAATCCTGAGACACTTCCGATAGCATGAGATGTGATATCTCAATGCTTCTAATATCAAAACTGAGACCCTCTCTATAGCATGATATGTGATATCTAAGTCCTTCCCATTCCAATCCTGAGACCCTTCCTATAGCATGAGATGTGATATCTCAATGCTTCTACCAAACCTGAGACCCTTCCTTTAGCATGGGATGTGATATCCAACTCCTTCCCATTCCAATCCTGAGACCCTTCCTATAGCATGAGAGGTGATATCTCAATACTTCTAATACCAAACCTGAGATCCTTCCGATAACATGAGATGTGATATCTCAATACTTCTAATACCAAACCTGAGATCCATCCTATAACATGAGATGTGATATCCAAATCCTTCCCCTTCCAAACCTGAGAGTCTCCCTTTAGCATGAGATGTGATATCCAACTCCTTCCCATTCCAATCCTGAGACCCTTCTGATAGCATAAGATATGATATCTCAATGCTTCTATACCAAACCTGAGATCCTTCCGATAGCATGAGATGTGATATCTCAATACTTCTAATACCAAACCTGAGATCCTTCCTATAACATGAGATGTGATATCCAAATCCTTATCTTCCAAACCTGAGACCCTCCCTTTAGCATGAGATGTGATATCCAACTCCTTCCCATTCCAATCCTGAGACTCTTCTGATAGCATAAGATATGATATCTCAATGCTTCTATACCAAACCTGAGATCCTTCTGATAGCATGAGATGTGATATCTCAATACTTCTAATACCAAACCTGAGATCCTACCTCTAACATGAAATGTGATATCCAACTCTTTCCCCTTGCAAACCTGAGAGCCTTCCTATAGCATGAGATGTGATATCCAACTCCTTCCCATTCCAATCCTGAGACCCTTCCTATAACATGAGATGTGATATCCAACTCCTTCCAATTCCAACCTGAGACCCTTCCTATAGCATGAGATGGGATATCCAACTCCTTCCAAATCCAATCCCGATACCCTTCCGATAGCATGAGATCTGATATCCCAATGCGTCTACCAAACCTGAGACCCATACTATGGCATGAGATGTGATATCAAACTCCTTCACATTCTAATCCTGAGACCCTTCCTATAGCTTGAGATGTGATATCCAACTCCTTCCCATTCCAATTCTGAGACCCTTCCTATACCATGAGACTTGATATCTCAATGCTTCTAATACCAAACCTGAGACCCGTCCTATAACATGAGATGTGATATCCAAATCCTTCCCCTTCCAAACCTTAGACCCTTCCTTTATCATGAGATGTGATAGCCAACTCCTTCCCATTCCAATCTTGAGACCCTTCCGATATCATGAAATGTGATATCTCAATGCTTCTAATATCAAACTTGAGACCCTCCCTATAACATGAGATGGGAATATCCAACTCCTTCCCATTCCAATCCTGAGACCCTTCCTATAGCATGAGATATGATATCTCAATACTTCTAATACCAAACGTGAGATCCTTCCGATAACATGAGATGTGATATCCAAATCCTTCCCATTCCAATCCTGAGACCCTTCTGATAGCATGAGATGTGATATCTCAATGCTTCTAATACCAAACCTGAGATCCTTCCGATAGCATGAGATGTGATATCTCAATGCTTCTAATACCAAACCTGAGATCCTTCCTATAACATGAGATGTGATATCCAACCAAACCTGAGACCCTCTCTTTAGCATGAGATGTGATATCCAGCTCCTTCCCATTCCATTCCTGAGACCCTTCTGATAGCATGAGATGTGATATCTCAATGCCTCTAATGCCAAACCTGAGATCCTACCTCTAACATGAAATGTGATATCCAACTCTTTCCCCTTCCAAACCTGAGAGCCTTCCTATAGCATGAGATGTGATATCCAAGTCCTTCCCATTCCAATCCTGAGACCCTTCCTATAGCTTGAGATGTGATATCCAACTCCTTCCCATTCCAATTCTGAGACCCTTCCTATACTCTGAGACTTGATATCTCAATGCTTCTAATACCAAACCTGAGACCCGTAATATAACATGAGATGTGATATCCAAATCCTTCCCCTTCCAAAACTTAGACCCTTCCTTTATCATGAGATGTGATATCCAACTCCTTCCCATTCCAATCCTGAGACCCTTCCGATATCATGAGATGTGATATCTCAAAGCTTCTAATATCAAACTTGAGACCCTCCCTATAGCATGAGATGTGATATCCAAGTCCTTCCCATTCCAATCCTGAGACCCTTCCTATAGCATGAGATGTGATATCTCAATGCTTCTAATACCAAACCTGAGACCCTTCCTATAACATGAGATGGGAATATCCAACTCCTTCCCATTCCAATCCTGAGACCCTTCCGATAGCAGAGATGTGATATCTCAATGCTTATACCAAACCTGAGACCCTTCCTATGGCATGAGATGTGATATCCAACTCCTTGCCATTCAAATCCTGAGACCCTTCCTATAGCATGAGAAGGGATATCCAACTCCTTCCCAATCCAATCCTGAGACCCTTCCGATAGCAGAGACGTGATATCTCAATGCTTCTACCAAACCTGAGACCCTTCCTTTAGCATGAGATGTGATATCCAAATCCTTCACATTCCAAACCTGAGACCCTTCCTATAACATGAGATGGGATATCCAACTCCTTCCCATTTCAATCCTGAGACCTTTCCGATAGCAGAGATGTGATATCTCAATGCTTATACCAAACCTGAGAACCTTCCTATGGCCTGAGATGTGATATACAACTCCTTCCCATTCCAATCCTGAGACCCTTCCTTTAGCATGAGATGTGATATCTCAATGCTTATACCAAATCTGAGACCCTTCCTATAGCATGAGATGTGATATCCAATTCCTTCCCATTCCAATCCTGAGACCCTTCCTATAGCATGAGATGTGATATCTCAATGCTTATACCAAACTTGAGAGCCTACCTATAGCATGAGATGTGATATCCAAGTCCATCCCATTCCAATCCTTAGACCCTTCCTACAGCATGCGATGTGATATCTCAATGATTCTAATACCAAACCAGAGACTCTTCCTATAACATGAGATGGGATATCCAACTCCTTCCCATTCCAATCCTGAGCCGCTTCCGATAGCAGAGATGTGATATCTCAATGCTTATACCAAACCTGAGACCCTTCCTATAACATGAGATGTGATATCCAACTCCTTCCCGTTCCAAACCTGAGACACTAACTATAGCATATGTGATATCCAACTCCTTCCCATTCCAATCCTGAGACCCTTCCTATAGCAAGAGATGTGATATCCAAATCCTTCCCATTCCAATCCTGAGACCCTTCCTGTAACATGAGATGTGATATCCAACTCCTTCCCATTCCAACCTGAGACACTTCCTATAGCATGAGAAGGGATATCCAACTCCTACCCATTCCAATCCTGAGACCCTTCCTATAGCAAGAGATGTGATATCCAAATCCTTCCCATTCCAATCCTGAGACCCTTCCTATAACATGAGATGTGATATCCAACTCCTTCCCATTCCAACCTGAGACACTTCCTATAGCATGAGAAGGGATATCCAACTCCTTCCCAATCCAATCCTGAGACCCTTCCGATAGCAGAGATGTGATATCTCAATGCTTATACCAAACCTGAGACCCTTCCTTTGGCATGAGATGTGATATCCAACTCCTTGCCATTCAAATCCTGAGACCCTTCCTATAGCATGAGAAGGGATATCCAACTCCTTCCCAATCCAATCCTGAGACCCTTCCGATAGCAGAGACGTGATATCTCAATGCTTCTACCAAACCTGAGACCCTTCCTTTAGCATGAGATGTGATATCCAAATCCTTCACATTCCAATCCTGAGACCCTTCCTATAGCATGAGATGTGATATCTCAATGCTTCTAATACCAAACCTGAGATCCTTCCTATAACATGAGATGTGATATCCAATTCCTTCCTATTCCAAACCTGAGACCCTTCCTATTGGATGAGATGTGATATCCAACTCCTTCCCATTCCAACCCTGAGACCCTTCCTATAGCATGAGATGTGATGTCTCAATGCTTCTAATACCAAACCTGAGATCCTTCCTATAGCATGAGATGTGATATCCAACTCCTTCCATTCCAATCCTGAGACCCTTCCTATAGCATGAGATGTGATATCTCAATGCTTCTAATACCAAACCTGAGATCCTTCCTATAACATGAGATGTGATATCCAACTCCTTCCCGTTCCAAACCTGAGACACTAACTATAGCATATGTGATATCCAACTCCTTCCCATTCCAAACATGAGACACTTCCTATAGCAAGAAAGTAATATCCAACTCCTACCCATTCCAATCCTGAGACCCTTCCTATAGCAAGAGATGTGATATCCAAATCCTTCCCATTCCAATCCTGAGACCCTTCCTATAACATGAGATGTGATATCCAACTCCTTCCCATTCCAACCTGAGACACTTCCTATAGCATGAGAAGGGATATCCAACTCCTTCCCAATCCAATCCTGAGACCCTTCCGATAGCAGAGATGTGATATCTCAATGCTTATACCAAACCTGAGACCCTTCCTATGGCATGAGATGTGATATCCAACTCCTTGCCATTCAAATCCTGAGACCCTTCCTATAGCATGAGAAGGGATATCGAACTCCTTCCCAATCCAATCCTGAGACCCTTCCGATAGCAGAGACGTGATATCTCAATGCTTCTACCAAACCTGAGACCCTTCCTTTAGCATGAGATGTGATATCCAAATCCTTCACATTCCAATCCTGAGACCCTTCCTATAGCATGAGATGTGATATCTCAATGCTTCTAATACCAAACCTGAGATCCTTCCTATAACATGAGATTTGATATCCAATTCCTTCCTATTCCAAACCTGAGACCCTTCCTATTGGATGAGATGTGATATCCAACTCCTTCCCATTCCAACCCTGAGACCCTTCCTATAGCATGAGATGTGATGTCTCAATGCTTCTAATACCAAACCTGAGATCCTTCCTATAACATGAGATGTGATATCCAACTCCTTCCATTCCAATCCTGAGACCCGTCCTATAGCATGAGATGTGATATCTCAATGCTTATACCAAACCTGAGACCCTTCCTATAGCATGAGATGTGATATCCAACTGCTTCCCATTCCAATCCTGAGACCCTTCCTATAGCATGAGATGTGATATCTCAATGCTTCTAATACCAAACCTGAGATCCTTCCTATAACATGAGATGTGATATCCAAATCCTTCCCCTTCCAAACCTGAGACCCTCCCTTTAGCATGAGATGTGATATCCAACTCCTTCCCATTCCATTCCTGATACCCTTCTGATAGCATGAGATGTGATATCTCAATGCCTCTAATACCAAACCTGAGATCCTACCTCTAACATGAAATGTGATATCCAACTCTTTCCCCTTCCAAACCTGAGAGCCTTCCTATAGCATGAGATGTGATATCCAAGTCCTTCCCATTCCAATCCTGAGACCCTTCCTATAGCTTGAGATGTGATATCCAACTCCTTCCCATTCCAATTCTGAGACCCTTCCTATACTATGAGACTTGATATCTCAATGCTTCTAATACCAAACCTGAGACCCGTAATATAACATGAGATGTGATATCCAAATCCTTCCCCTTCCAAACCTTAGACCCTTCCTTTATCATGAGATGTGATATCCAACTCCTTCCCATTCCAATCCTGAGACCCTTCCGATATCATGAGATGTGATATCTCAAAGCTTCTAATATCAAACTTGAGAACCTCCCTATAGCATGAGATGTGATATCCAAGTCCTTCCCATTCCAATCCTGAGACCCTTCCTATAGCATGAGATGTGATATCTCAATGCTTATACCAAACCTGAGACCCTTCCTATAGCATGAGATGTGATATCCAATTGCTTCCCATTCCAAACCTGAGACCCTTCCTATAGCATGAGATGTGATATCTCTATGCTTCTAATACCAAACCTGAGATCCTTCCTCTAACATGAAATGTGATATCCAACTCCTTCCCTTTCCAAACCTAAGAGCCTATCTATAGCATGAGATGTGATATCCAAGTCCTTCACATTCCAACCCTTAGACCCTTCCTACAGCATGAGATGTGATATCTCAATGCTTATACCAAATCTGAGACCCTTCCTATAGCATGAGATGTGATATCCAATTCCTTCCCATTCCAATCCTGAGACCCTTCCTATAGCATGAGATGTGATATCTCAATGCTTATACCAAACTTGAGAGCCTACCTATAGCATGAGATGTGATATCCAAGTCCATCCCATTCCAATCCTTAGACCCTTCCTACAGCATGCGATGTGATATCTCAATGATTCTAATACCAAACCAGAGACTCTTCCTATAACATGAGATGGGATATCCAACTCCTTCCCATTCCAATCCTGAGCCGCTTCCGATAGCAGAGATGTGATATCTCAATGCTTATACCAAACCTGAGACCCTTCCTATAACATGAGATGTGATATCCAACTCCTTCCCGTTCCAAACCTGAGACACTAACTATAGCATATGTGATATCCAACTCCTTCCCATTCCAATCCAGAGACCCTTCCTATAGCAAGAGATGTGATATCCAAATCCTTCCCATTCCAATCCTGAGACCCTTCCTATAACATGAGATGTGATATCCAACTCCTTCCCATTCCAACCTGAGACACTTCCTATAGCATGAGAAGGGATATCCAACTCCTACCCATTCCAATCCTGAGACCCTTCCTATAGCAAGAGATGTGATATCCAAATCCTTCCCATTCCAATCCTGAGACCCTTCCTATAACATGAGATGTGATATCCAACTCCTTCCCATTCCAACCTGAGACACTTCCTATAGCATGAGAAGGGATATCCAGCTCCTTCCCAATCCAATCCTGAGACCCTTCCGATAGCAGAGATGTGATATCTCAATGCTTATACCAAACCTGAGACCCTTCCTTTGGCATGAGATGTGATATCCAACTCCTTGCCATTCAAATCCTGAGACCCTTCCTATAGCATGAGAAGGGATATCCAACTCCTTCCCAATCCAATCCTGAGACCCTTCCGATAGCAGAGACGTGATATCTCAATGCTTCTACCAAACCTGAGACCCTTCCTTTAGCATGAGATGTGATATCCAAATCCTTCACATTCCAATCCTGAGACCCTTCCTCTAGCATGAGATGTGATATCTCAATGCTTCTAATACCAAACCTGAGATCCTTCCTATAACATGAGATGTGATATCCAATTCCTTCCTATTCCAAACCTGAGACCCTTCCTATTGGATGAGATGTGATATCCAACTCCTTTCCATTCCAACCCTGAGACCCTTCCTATAGCATGAGATGTGATGTCTCAATGCTTCTAATACCAAACCTGAGATCCTTCCTATAGCATGAGATGTGATATCCAACTCCTTCCATTCCAATCCTGAGACCCTTCCTATAGCATGAGATGTGATATCTCAATACTTCTAATACCAAACCTGAGATCCTTCCTATAACATGAGATGTGATATCCAACTCCTTCCCGTTCCAAACCTGAGACACTAACTATAGCATATGTGATATCCAACTCCTTCCCATTCCAAACATGAGACCCTTCCTATAGCAAGAAAGTAATATCCAACTCCTACCCATTCCAATCCTGAGACCCTTCCTATAGCAAGAGATGTGATATCCAAATCCTTCCCATTCCAATCCTGAGACCCTTCCTATAACATGAGATGTGATATCCAACTCCTTCCCATTCCAACCTGAGACACTTCCTATAGCATGAGAAGGGATATCCAACTCCTTCCCAATCCAATCCTGAGACCCTTCCGATAGCAGAGATGTGATATCTCAATGCTTATACCAAACCTGAGACCCTTCCTATGGCATGAGATGTGATATCCAACTCCTTGCCATTCAAATCCTGAGACCCTTCCTATAGCATGAGAAGGGATATCCAACTCCTTCCCAATCCAATCCTGAGACCCTTCCGATAGCAGAGACGTGATATCTCAATGCTTCTACCAAACCTGAGACCCTTCCTTTAGCATGAGATGTGATATCCAAATCCTTCACATTCCAATCCTGAAACCCTTCCTATAGCATGAGATGTGATATCTCAATGCTTCTAATACCAAACCTGAGATCCTTCCTATAACATGAGATGTGATATCCAATTCCTTCCTATTCCAAACCTGAGACCCTTCCTATTGGATGAGATGTGATATCCAACTCCTTCCCATTCCAACCCTGAGACCCTTCCTATAGCATGAGATGTGATGTCTCAATGCTTCTAATACCAAACCTGAGATCCTTCCTATAACATGAGATGTGATATCCAACTCCTTCCATTCCAATCCTGAGACCCGTCCTATAGCATGAGATGTGATATCTCAATGCTTATACCAAACCTGAGACCCTTCCTATAGCATGAGATGTGATATCCAACTGCTTCCCATTCCAATCCTGAGACCCTTCCTATAGCATGAGATGTGATATCTCAATGCTTCTAATACCAAACCTGAGATCCTTCCTATAACATGAGATGTGATATCCAAATCCTTCCCCTTCCAAACCTGAGACCCTCCCTTTAGCATGAGATGTGATATCCAACTCCTTCCCATTCCATTCCTGAGACCCTTCTGATAGCATGAGATGTGATATCTCAATGCCTTTAATACCAAACCTGAGATCCTACCTCTAACATGAAATGTGATATCCAACTCTTTCCCCTTCCAAACCTGAGAGCCTTCCTATAGCATGAGATGTGATATCCAAGTCCTTCCCATTCCAATCCTGAGACCCTTCCTATAGCTTGAGATGTGATATCCAACTCCTTCCCATTCCAATTCTGAGACCCTTCCTATACTATGAGACTTGATATCTCAATGCTTCTAATACCAAACCTGAGACCCGTAATATAACATGAGATGTGATATCCAAATCCTTCCCCTTCCAAACCTTAGACCCTTCCTTTATCATGAGATGTGATATCCAACTCCTTCCCATTCCAATCCTGAGACCCTTCCGATATCATGAGATGTGATATCTCAAAGCTTCTAATATCAAACTTGAGACCCTCCCTATAGCATGAGATGTGATATCCAAGTCCTTCCCATTCCAATCCTGAAACCCTTCCTATAGCATGAGATGTGATATCTCAATGCTTATACCAAACCTGAGACCCTTCCTATAGCATGAGATGTGATATCCAACTGCTTCCCATTCCAATCCTGAGACCCTTCCTAGAGCATGAGATGTGATATCTCTATGCTTCTAATACCAAACCTGAGATCCTTCCTCTAACATGAAATGTGATATCCAACTCCTTCCCTTTCCAAACCTAAGAGCCTATCTATAGCATGAGATGTGATATCCAAGTCCTTCACATTCCAACCCTTAGACCCTTCCTACAGCATGCAATATGATATCTCAATGATTCTAATAACAAACCTGAGACCCGTCCTATAACATGAGATGGGATATCCAACTCCTTCCCATTCCAATCCTGAGACTCTTCCGATAGCAGAGATGTGATATCTCAATGCTTATACCAAACCTGAGACCCTTCCTATAACATGAGATGTGATATCCAAATCCTTCCCGTTCCAAACCTGAGACCCTTCCTTTGGCATGAGATGTGATATCCAGCTCCTTCCCATTCCAATCCTGAGACACTTCCGATAGCATGAGATGTGATATCTCAATGCTTCTAATATCAAAACTGAGACCCTCCCTATAGCATGATATGTGATATCTAAGTCCTTCCCATTCCAATCCTGAGACCCTCCCTATAGCATGAGATGTGATATCCAACTCCTTCCCATTCCAATCCTGAGACCCTTCCTATAGCATGAGATATGATATCTCAATACTTCTAATACCAAACGTGAGATCCTTCCGATAACATGAGATGTGATATCCAAATCCTTCCCCTTCCAAACCTGAGACCCTCCCTTTAGCATGAGATGTGATATCCAACTCCTTCCTATTCCAATCCTGAGACTCTTCTGATAGCATGAGATGTGATATCTCAATGCTTCTAATACCAAACCTGAGATCCTTCCGATAGCATGAGACGTGATATCTCAATGCTTCTAATACCAAACCTGAGATCCTTCCTATAACATGAGATGTGATATCCAAATCCTTCCCCTTCCAAACCTGAGACCCTCCCTTTAGCATGAGATGTGATATCCAACTCCTTCCCATTCCATTCCTGAGACCCTTCTGATAGCATGAGATGTGATATCTCAATGCCTCTAATACCAAACCTGAGATCCTACCTCTAACATGAAATGTGATATCCAACTCTTTCCCCTTCCAAACCTGAGAGCCTTCCTATAGCATGAGATGTGATATCCAAGTCCTTCCCATTCCAATCCTGAGACCCTTCCTATAGCTTGAGATGTGATATCCAACTCCTTCCCATTCCAATTCTGAGACCCTTCCTATACTATGAGACTTGATATCTCAATGCTTCTAATACCAAACCTGAGACCCGTAATATAACATGAGATGTGATATCCAAATCCTTCCCCTTCCAAACCTTAGACCCTTCCTTTATCATGAGATGTGATATCCAACTCCTTCCCATTCCAATCCTGAGACCCTTCCGATATCATGAGATGTGATATCTCAAAGCTTCTAATATCAAACTTGAGACCCTCCCTATAGCATGAGATGTGATATCCAAGTCCTTCCCATTCCAATCCTGAGACCCTTCCTATAGCATGAGATGTGATATCTCAATGCTTCTAATACCAAACCTGAGACCCTTCCTATAACATGAGATGGGAATATCCAACTCCTTCCCATTCCAATCCTGAGACCCTTCCGATAGCAGAGATGTGATATCTCAATGCTTATACCAAACCTGAGATCCTTCCTATAACATGAGATGTGATATCCAACCCCTTCCCATTCCAATCCTGAGACACTTCCTATAGCATGAGATGTGATATCTCACTGCTTATACCAAACCTGAGACCCTTCCCATAGCATGAGATGTGATATCCAACTCCTTCCCATTCCAATCCTCAGACCCTTCCTATAGCATGAGATGTGATATCTCAATGCTTCTAATATCAAACTTGAGACCCTACCTATAGCATGAGATGTGATATCCAAGTCCTTCCCATTCCAATCCTGAGACACTTCCTATAGCATGAGATGTGATATCTCAATGCTTATACCAAACTTGAGAGCCTACCTATAGCATGAGATGTGATATCCAAGTCCATCCCATTCCAATCCTTAGACCCTTCCTACAGCATGCGATGTGATATCTCAATGATTCTAATACCAAACCAGAGACTCTTCCTATAACATGAGATGGGATATCCAACTCCTTCCCATTCCAATCCTGAGCCGCTTCCGATAGCAGAGATGTGATATCTCAATGCTTATACCAAACCTGAGACCCTTCCTATAACATGAGATGTGATATCCAACTCCTTCCCGTTCCAAACCTGAGACACTAACTATAGCATATGTGATATCCAACTCCTTCCCATTCCAATCCAGAGACCCTTCCTATAGCAAGAGATGTGATATCCAAATCCTTCCCATTCCAATCCTGAGACCCTTCCTATAACATGAGATGTGATATCCAACTCCTTCCCATTCCAACCTGAGACACTTCCTATAGCATGAGAAGGGATATCCAACTCCTACCCATTCCAATCCTGAGACCCTTCCTATAGCAAGAGATGTGATATCCAAATCCTTCCCATTCCAATCCTGAGACCCTTCCTATAACATGAGATGTGATATCCAACTCCTTCCCATTCCAACCTGAGACACTTCCTATAGCATGAGAAGGGATATCCAGCTCCTTCCCAATCCAATCCTGAGACCCTTCCGATAGCAGAGATGTGATATCTCAATGCTTATACCAAACCTGAGACCCTTCCTTTGGCATGAGATGTGATATCCAACTCCTTGCCATTCAAATCCTGAGACCCTTCCTATAGCATGAGAAGGGATATCCAACTCCTTCCCAATCCAATCCTGAGACCCTTCCGATAGCAGAGACGTGATATCTCAATGCTTCTACCAAACCTGAGACCCTTCCTTTAGCATGAGATGTGATATCCAAATCCTTCACATTCCAATCCTGAGACCCTTCCTCTAGCATGAGATGTGATATCTCAATGCTTCTAATACCAAACCTGAGATCCTTCCTATAACATGAGATGTGATATCCAATTCCTTCCTATTCCAAACCTGAGACCCTTCCTATTGGATGAGATGTGATATCCAACTCCTTTCCATTCCAACCCTGAGACCCTTCCTATAGCATGAGATGTGATGTCTCAATGCTTCTAATACCAAACCTGAGATCCTTCCTATAGCATGAGATGTGATATCCAACTCCTTCCATTCCAATCCTGAGACCCTTCCTATAGCATGAGATGTGATATCTCAATACTTCTAATACCAAACCTGAGATCCTTCCTATAACATGAGATGTGATATCCAACTCCTTCCCGTTCCAAACCTGAGACACTAACTATAGCATATGTGATATCCAACTCCTTCCCATTCCAAACATGAGACCCTTCCTATAGCAAGAAAGTAATATCCAACTCCTACCCATTCCAATCCTGAGACCCTTCCTATAGCAAGAGATGTGATATCCAAATCCTTCCCATTCCAATCCTGAGACCCTTCCTATAACATGAGATGTGATATCCAACTCCTTCCCATTCCAACCTGAGACACTTCCTATAGCATGAGAAGGGATATCCAACTCCTTCCCAATCCAATCCTGAGACCCTTCCGATAGCAGAGATGTGATATCTCAATGCTTATACCAAACCTGAGACCCTTCCTATGGCATGAGATGTGATATCCAACTCCTTGCCATTCAAATCCTGAGACCCTTCCTATAGCATGAGAAGGGATATCCAACTCCTTCCCAATCCAATCCTGAGACCCTTCCGATAGCAGAGACGTGATATCTCAATGCTTCTACCAAACCTGAGACCCTTCCTTTAGCATGAGATGTGATATCCAAATCCTTCACATTCCAATCCTGAAACCCTTCCTATAGCATGAGATGTGATATCTCAATGCTTCTAATACCAAACCTGAGATCCTTCCTATAACATGAGATGTGATATCCAATTCCTTCCTATTCCAAACCTGAGACCCTTCCTATTGGATGAGATGTGATATCCAACTCCTTCCCATTCCAACCCTGAGACCCTTCCTATAGCATGAGATGTGATGTCTCAATGCTTCTAATACCAAACCTGAGATCCTTCCTATAACATGAGATGTGATATCCAACTCCTTCCATTCCAATCCTGAGACCCGTCCTATAGCATGAGATGTGATATCTCAATGCTTATACCAAACCTGAGACCCTTCCTATAGCATGAGATGTGATATCCAACTGCTTCCCATTCCAATCCTGAGACCCTTCCTATAGCATGAGATGTGATATCTCAATGCTTCTAATACCAAACCTGAGATCCTTCCTATAACATGAGATGTGATATCCAAATCCTTCCCCTTCCAAACCTGAGACCCTCCCTTTAGCATGAGATGTGATATCCAACTCCTTCCCATTCCATTCCTGAGACCCTTCTGATAGCATGAGATGTGATATCTCAATGCCTCTAATACCAAACCTGAGATCCTACCTCTAACATGAAATGTGATATCCAACTCTTTCCCCTTCCAAACCTGAGAGCCTTCCTATAGCATGAGATGTGATATCCAAGTCCTTCCCATTCCAATCCTGAGACCCTTCCTATAGCTTGAGATGTGATATCCAACTCCTTCCCATTCCAATTCTGAGACCCTTCCTATACTATGAGACTTGATATCTCAATGCTTCTAATACCAAACCTGAGACCCGTAATATAACATGAGATGTGATATCCAAATCCTTCCCCTTCCAAACCTTAGACCCTTCCTTTATCATGAGATGTGATATCCAACTCCTTCCCATTCCAATCCTGAGACCCTTCCGATATCATGAGATGTGATATCTCAAAGCTTCTAATATCAAACTTGAGACCCTCCCTATAGCATGAGATGTGATATCCAAGTCCTTCCCATTCCAATCCTGAAACCCTTCCTATAGCATGAGATGTGATATCTCAATGCTTATACCAAACCTGAGACCCTTCCTATAGCATGAGATGTGATATCCAACTGCTTCCCATTCCAATCCTGAGACCCTTCCTAGAGCATGAGATGTGATATCTCTATGCTTCTAATACCAAACCTGAGATCCTTCCTCTAACATGAAATGTGATATCCAACTCCTTCCCTTTCCAAACCTAAGAGCCTATCTATAGCATGAGATGTGATATCCAAGTCCTTCACATTCCAACCCTTAGACCCTTCCTACAGCATGCAATATGATATCTCAATGATTCTAATAACAAACCTGAGACCCGTCCTATAACATGAGATGGGATATCCAACTCCTTCCCATTCCAATCCTGAGACTCTTCCGATAGCAGAGATGTGATATCTCAATGCTTATACCAAACCTGAGACCCTTCCTATAACATGAGATGTGATATCCAAATCCTTCCCGTTCCAAACCTGAGACCCTTCCTTTGGCATGAGATGTGATATCCAGCTCCTTCCCATTCCAATCCTGAGACACTTCCGATAGCATGAGATGTGATATCTCAATGCTTCTAATATCAAAACTGAGACCCTCCCTATAGCATGATATGTGATATCTAAGTCCTTCCCATTCCAATCCTGAGACCCTCCCTATAGCATGAGATGTGATATCCAACTCCTTCCCATTCCAATCCTGAGACCCTTCCTATAGCATGAGATATGATATCTCAATACTTCTAATACCAAACGTGAGATCCTTCCGATAACATGAGATGTGATATCCAAATCCTTCCCCTTCCAAACCTGAGACCCTCCCTTTAGCATGAGATGTGATATCCAACTCCTTCCTATTCCAATCCTGAGACTCTTCTGATAGCATGAGATGTGATATCTCAATGCTTCTAATACCAAACCTGAGATCCTTCCGATAGCATGAGACGTGATATCTCAATGCTTCTAATACCAAACCTGAGATCCTTCCTATAACATGAGATGTGATATCCAAATCCTTCCCCTTCCAAACCTGAGACCCTCCCTTTAGCATGAGATGTGATATCCAACTCCTTCCCATTCCATTCCTGAGACCCTTCTGATAGCATGAGATGTGATATCTCAATGCCTCTAATACCAAACCTGAGATCCTACCTCTAACATGAAATGTGATATCCAACTCTTTCCCCTTCCAAACCTGAGAGCCTTCCTATAGCATGAGATGTGATATCCAAGTCCTTCCCATTCCAATCCTGAGACCCTTCCTATAGCTTGAGATGTGATATCCAACTCCTTCCCATTCCAATTCTGAGACCCTTCCTATACTATGAGACTTGATATCTCAATGCTTCTAATACCAAACCTGAGACCCGTAATATAACATGAGATGTGATATCCAAATCCTTCCCCTTCCAAACCTTAGACCCTTCCTTTATCATGAGATGTGATATCCAACTCCTTCCCATTCCAATCCTGAGACCCTTCCGATATCATGAGATGTGATATCTCAAAGCTTCTAATATCAAACTTGAGACCCTCCCTATAGCATGAGATGTGATATCCAAGTCCTTCCCATTCCAATCCTGAGACCCTTCCTATAGCATGAGATGTGATATCTCAATGCTTCTAATACCAAACCTGAGACCCTTCCTATAACATGAGATGGGAATATCCAACTCCTTCCCATTCCAATCCTGAGACCCTTCCGATAGCAGAGATGTGATATCTCAATGCTTATACCAAACCTGAGATCCTTCCTATAACATGAGATGTGATATCCAACCCCTTCCCATTCCAATCCTGAGACACTTCCTATAGCATGAGATGTGATATCTCACTGCTTATACCAAACCTGAGACCCTTCCCATAGCATGAGATGTGATATCCAACTCCTTCCCATTCCAATCCTCAGACCCTTCCTATAGCATGAGATGTGATATCTCAATGCTTCTAATATCAAACTTGAGACCCTACCTATAGCATGAGATGTGATATCCAAGTCCTTCCCATTCCAATCCTGAGACACTTCCTATAGCATGAGATGTGATATCTCAATGCTTCTAATACCAAACCTGAGACTCTTCCTATAACATGAGATGGGATATCCAACTCCTTCCCATTCCAATCCTGAGACCCTTTTGATAGCAGAGATGTGATATCTCAATGTTTATACCAAATCTGAGACCCTTCCTAAGGCATGAGATGTCATATTCAACTCCTTCCCATTCCAATCCTGAGACCCTTCCTATAGCATGAGATGTGATATCCAACTCCTTCCCATTCCAATCCTGAGACCCTTCCTATAGCATGAGATGTGATGTCTCAATGCTTCTAATACCAAACCTGAGATCCTTCCTATAACATGAGATGTGATATCCAACTCCTTCCATTCCAATCCTGGACCCTTCCTATAGCATGAGATGTGATATCTCAATGCTTATACCAAACCTGAGACCCTTCCTATAGCATGAGATGTGATATCCAACTCCTTCCCATTCCAATCCTGAGACCCTTCCTATAGCCTGAGATGTGATATCTCAATGCCTCTAATACCAAACCTGAGATCCTTCCTCTAACATGAAATGTGATATCCAACTCCTTCACTTTCCAAACCTGAGAGCCTATCTATAGCATGAGATGTGATATCCAAGTCCTTCCCATTCCAATCCTTAGACCCTTCCTACAGCATGCAGTATGATATCTCAATGATTCTAATAAAAAACCTGAGACCCGTCCTATAACATGAGATGGGATATCCAACTCCTTCCCATTCCAATCCTGAGACACTTCCGATAGCAGAGATGTGATATCTCAATGTTTATACCAAACCTGAGACCCTTCCTATAACATGAGATGTGATATCCAACTCCTTCCCGTTCCAAACCTGAGACCCTTCCTTTAGCATGAGATGTGATATCCAGCTCCTTCCCATTCCAATCCTGAGACACTTCCGATAGCATGAGATGTGATATCTCAATGCTTCTAATATCAAAACTGAGACCCTCCCTATAGCATGATATGTGATATCTAAGTCCTTCCCATTCCAATCCTGAGACCCTTCCTATAGCATGAGATGTGATATCTCAATGCTTCTACCAAACCTGAGACCCTTCCTTTAGCATGAGATGTGATATCCAACTCCTTCCCATTCCAATCCTGAGACCCTTCCTATAGCATGAGAGGTGATATCTCAATACTTCTAATACCAAACCTGAGATCCTTCCGATAACATGAGATGTGATATCTCAATACTTCTAATACCAAACCTGAGATCTGTCCTATAACATGAGATGTGATATCCAAATCCTTCCCCTTCCAAACCTGAGACCCGCCCTTTAGCATGAGATGTGATATCCAACTCCTTCCCATTCCAATCCTGAGACCCTTCTGATAGCATAAGATATGATATCTCAATGCTTCTATACGAAACCTGAAATCCTTCCGATAGCATGAGATGTGATATCTCAATACTTCTAATACCAAACCTGAGATCCTTCCTATAACATGAGATGTGATATCCAAATCCTTATCTTCCAAACCTGAGACCCTCCCTTTAGCATGAGATGTGATATCCAACTCCTTCCCATTCCAATCCTGAGACTCTTCTGATAGCATAAGATATGATATCTCAATGCTTCTATACCAAACCTGAGATCCTTCTGATAGCATGAGATGTGATATCTCAATACTTCTAATACCAAACCTGAGATCCTACCTCTAACATGAAATGTGATATCCAGCTCTTTCCCCTTGCAAACCTGAGAGCCTTCCTATAGCATGAGATGTGATATCCAAGTCCTTCCCATTCCAATCCTGAGACCCTTCCTATAACATGAGATGTGATACCCAACTCCTTCCCATTCCAACCTGAGACCCTTCCTATAGCATGAGATGGGATATCCAACTCCTTCCAAATCCAATCCCGATACCCTTCCGATAGCATGAGATCTGATATCCCAATGCTTCTACCAAACCTGAGACCCATACTATGGCATGAGATGTGATATCAAACTCCTTCCCATTCTAATCCTGAGACCCTTCCTATAGCTTGAGATGTGATATCCAACTCCTTCCCATTCCAATTCTGAGACCCTTCCTATACCATGAGACTTGATATCTCAATGCTTCTAATACCAAACCTGAGACCCGTCCTATAACATGAGATGTGATATCCAAATGCTTCCCCTTCCAAACCTAAGACCCTTCCTTTATCATGAGATGTGATAGCCAACTCCTTCCCATTCCAATCTTGAGACCCTTCCGATATCATGAAATGTGATATCTCAATGCTTCTAATATCAAACTTGAGACCCTCCCTATAACATGAGATGGGAATATCCAACTCCTTCCCATTCCAATCCTGAGACCCTTCCGATAGCAGAGATGTGATATCTCAATGCTTATACCAAACCTGAGATCCTTCCTATAACATGAGATGTGATATCCAACTCCTTCCCATTCCAATCCTGAGACCCTTCCTATAGCATGAGATGTGATATCTCAATGCTTCTAATATCAAACTTGAGACCCTCCCTATAGCATGAGATGTGATACCCAAGTCCTTCCCATTCCAATCCTGAGACACTTCCTATAGCATGAGATGTGATATCCAACTGCTTCCCATTCCAATCCTGAGACCATTCCTATAGCATGAGATGTGATATCTCTATGCTTCTAATACCAAACCTGAGATCCTTCCTCTAACATGAAATGTGATATCCAACTCCTTCCCTTTCCAAACCTAAGAGCCTATCTATAGCATGAGATGTGATATCCAAGTCCTTCACATTCCAACCCTTAGACCCTTCCTACAGCATGCAATATGATATCTCAATGATTCTAATAACAAACCTGAGACCCGTCCTATAACATGAGATGGGATATTCAACTCCTTCCCATTCCAATCCTGAGACTCTTCCGATAGCAGAGATGTGATATCTCAATGCTTATACCAAACCTGAGACCCTTCCTATAACATGAGATGTGATATCCAAATCCTTCCCGTTCCAAACCTGAGACCCTTCCTTTAGCATGAGATGTGATATCCAGCTCCTTCCCATTCCAATCCTGAGACACTTCCGATAGCATGAGATGTGATATCTCAATGCTTCTAATATCAAAACTGAGACCCTCCCTATAGCATGATATGTGATATCTAAGTCCTTCCCATTCCAATCCTGAGACCCTCCCTATAGCATGAGATGTGATATCCAACTCCTTCCCATTCCAATCCTGAGACCCTTCCTATAGCATGAGATATGATATCTCAATACTTCTAATACCAAACGTGAGATCCTTCCGATAACATGAGATGTGATATCCAAATCCTTCCCCTTCCAAACCTGAGACCCTCCCTTTAGCATGAGATGTGATATCCAACTCCTTCCTATTCCAATCCTGAGACTCTTCTGATAGCATGAGATGTGATATCTCAATGCTTCTAATACCAAACCTGAGATCCTTCCGATAGCATGAGATGTGATATCTCAATGCTTCTAATACCAAACCTGAGATCCTTCCTATAACATGAGATGTGATATCCAAATCCTTCCCCTTCCAAACCTGAGACCCTCCCTTTAGCATGAGATGTGATATCCAACTCCTTCCCATTCCATTCCTGAGACCCTTCTGATAGCATGAGATGTGATATCTCAATGCCTCTAATACCAAACCTGAGATACTACCTCTAACATGAAATGTGATATCCAACTCTTTCCCCTTCCAAACCTGAGAGCCTTCCTATAGCATGAGATGTGATATCCAAGTCCTTCCCATTCCAATCCTGAGACCCTTCCTATAGCTTGATATGTGATATCCAACTCCTTTCCATTCCAATTCTGAGACCCTTCCTATACTATGAGACTTGATATCTCAATGCTTCTAATACCAAACCTGAGACCCGTAATATAACATGAGATGTGATATCCAAATCCTTCCCCTTCCAAACCTTAGACCCTTCCTTTATCATGAGATGTGATATCCAACTCCTTCCCATTCCAATCCTGAGACCCTTCCGATATCATGAGATGTGATATCTCAAAGCTTCTAATATCAAACTTGAGACCCTCCCTATAGCATGAGATGTGATATCCAAGTCCTTCCCATTCCAATCCTGAGACCCTTCCTATAGCATGAGATGTGATATCTCAATGCTTATACCAAACCTGAGACCCTTCCTATAGCATGAGATGTGATATCCAACTGCTTCCCATTCCAATCCTGAGACCCTTCCTATAGCATGAGATGTGATATCTCTATGCTTCTAATACCAAACCTGAGATCCTTCCTCTAACATGAAATGTGATATCCAACTCCTTCCCTTTCCAAACCTAAGAGCCTATCTATAGCATGAGATGTGATATCCAAGTCCTTCACATTCCAACCCTTAGACCCTTCCTACAGCATGCAATATGATATCTCAATGATTCTAATAACAAACCTGAGACCCGTCCTATAACATGAGATGGGATATCCAACTCCTTCCCATTCCAATCCTGAGACTCTTCCGATAGCAGAGATGTGATATCTCAATGCTTATACCAAACCTGAGACCCTTCCTATAACATGAGATGTGATATCCAAATCCTTCCCGTTCCAAACCTGAGACCCTTCCTTTAGCATGAGATGTGATATCCAGCTCCTTCCCATTCCAATCCTGAGACACTTCCGATAGCATGAGATGTGATATCTCAATGCTTCTAATATCAAAACTGAGACCCTCCCTATAGCATGATATGTGATATCTAAGTCCTTCCCATTCAAATCCTGAGACCCTCCCTATAGCATGAGATGTGATATCCAACTCCTTCCCATTCCAATCCTGAGACCCTTCCTATAGCATGAGATATGATATCTCAATACTTCTAATACCAAACGTGAGATCCTTCCGATAACATGAGATGTGATATCCAAATCCTTCCCCTTCCAAACCTGAGACCCTCCCTTTAGCATGAGATGTGATATCCAACTCCTTCCTATTCCAATCCTGAGACTCTTCTGATAGCATGAGATGTGATATCTCAATGCTTCTAATACCAAACCTGAGATCCTTCCGATAGCATGAGATGTGATATCTCAATGCTTCTAATACCAAACCTGAGATCCTTCCTATAACATGAGATGTGATATCCAAATCCTTCCCCTTCCAAACCTGAGACCCTCCCTTTAGCATGAGATGTGATATCCAACTCCTTCCCATTCCATTCCTGAGACCCTTCTGATAGCATGAGATGTGATATCTCAATGCCTCTAATACCAAACCTGAGATCCTACCTCTAACATGAAATGTGATATCCAACTCTTTCCCCTTCCAAACCTGAGAGCCTTCCTATAGCATGAGATGTGATATCCAAGTCCTTCCCATTCCAATCCTGAGACCCTTCCTATAGCTTGAGATGTGATATCCAACTTCTTCCCATTCCAATTCTGAGACCCTTCCTATACTATGAGACTTGATATCTCAATGCTTCTAATACCAAACCTGAGACCCGTAATATAACATGAGATGTGATATCCAAATCCTTCCCCTTCCAAACCTTAGACCCTTCCTTTATCATGAGATGTGATATCCAACTCCTTCCCATTCCAATCCTGAGACCCTTCCGATATCATGAGATGTGATATCTCAAAGCTTCTAATATCAAACTTGAGACCCTCCCTATAGCATGAGATGTGATATCCAAGTCCTTCCCATTCCAATCCTGAGACCCTTCCTATAGCATGAGATGTGATATCTCAATGCTTCTAATACCAAACCTGAGACCCTTCCCATAACATGAGATGGGAATATCCAACTCCTTCCCATTCCAATCCTGAGACCCTTCCGATAGCAGAGATGTGATATCTCAATGCTTATACCAAACCTGAGATCCTTCCTATAACATGAGATGTGATATCCAACTCCTTCCCATTTCAATCCTGAGACACTTCCTATAGCATGAGATGTGATATCTCAATGCTTCTAATACCAAACCTGAGACTCTTCCTATAACATGAGATGGGATATCCAACTCCTTCCCATTCCAATCCTGAGACCCTTTTGATAGCAGAGATGTGATATCTCAATGTTTATACCAAACCTGAGACCCTTCCTACGGCATGAGATGTCATATTCAACTCCTTCCCATTCCAATCCTGAGACCCTTCCTATAGCATGAGATGTGATATCCAACTCCTTCCCATTCCAATCCTGAGACCCTTCCTATAGCATGAGATGTGATGTCTCAATGCTTCTAATACCAAACCTGAGATCCTTCCTATAACATGAGATGTGATATCCAACTCCTTCCATTCCAATCCTGGACCCTTCCTATAGCATGAGATGTGATATCTCAATGCTTATACCAAACCTGAGACCCTTCCTATAGCATGAGATGTGATATCCAACTCCTTCCCATTCCAATCCTGAGACCCTTCCTATAGCCTGAGATGTGATATCTCAATGCCTCTAATACCAAACCTGAGATCCTTCCTCTAACATGAAATGTGATATCCAACTCCTTCACTTTCCAAACCTGAGAGCCTATCTATAGCATGAGATGTGATATCCAAGTCCTTCCCATTCCAATCCTTAGACCCTTCCTACAGCATGCAATATGATATCTCAATGATTCTAATAAAAAACCTGAGACCCGTCCTATAACATGAGATGGGATATCCAACTCCTTCCCATTCCAATCCTGAGACACTTCCGATAGCAGAGATGTGATATCTCAATGTTTATACCAAACCTGAGACCCTTCCTATAACATGAGATGTGATATCCAACTCCTTCCCGTTCCAAACCTGAGACCCTTCCTTTAGCATGAGATGTGATATCCAGCTCCTTCCCATTCCAATCCTGAGACACTTCCGATAGCATGAGATGTGATATCTCAATGCTTCTAATATCAAAACTGAGACCCTCCCTATAGCATGATATGTGATATCTAAGTCCTTCCCATTCCAATCCTGAGACCCTTCCTATAGCATGAGATGTGATATCTCAATGCTTCTACCAAACCTGAGACCCTTCCTTTAGCATGAGATGTGATATCCAACTCCTTCCCATTCCAATCCTGAGACCCTTCTGATAGCATAAGATATGATATCTCAATGCTTCTATACCAAACCTGAGATCCTTCCGATAGCATGAGATGTGATATCTCAATACTTCTAATACCAAACCTGAGATCCTTCCTATAACATGAGATGTGATATCCAAATCCTTATCTTCCAAACCTGAGACCCTCCCTTTAGCATGAGATGTGATATCCAACTCCTTCCCATTCCAATCCTGAGACTCTTCTGATAGCATAAGATATGATATCTCAATGCTTCTATACCAAACCTGAGATCCTTCTGATAGCATGAGATGTGATATCTCAATACTTCTAATACCAAACCTGAGATCCTACCTCTAACATGAAATGTGATATCCAACTCTTTCCCCTTGCAAACCTGAGAGCCTTCCTATAGCATGAGATGTGATATCCAAGTCCTTCCCATTCCAATCCTGAGACCCTTCCTATAACATGAGATGTGATACCCAAATCCTTCCCATTCCAACCTGAGACCCTTCCTATAGCATGAGATGGGATATCCAACTCCTTCCAAATCCAATCCCGATACCCTTCCGATAGCATGAGATCTGATATCCCAATGCTTCTACCAAACCTGAGACCCATACTATGGCATGAGATGTGATATCAAACTCCTTCCCATTCTAATCCTGAGACCCTTCCTATAGCTTGAGATGTGATATCCAACTCCTTCCCATTCCAATTCTGAGACCCTTCCTATACCATGAGACTTGATATCTCAATGCTTCTAATACCAAACCTGAGACCCGTCCTATAACATGAGATGTGATATCCAAATGCTTCCCCTTCCAAACCTTAGACCCTTCCTTTATCATGAGATGTGATAGCCAACTCCTTCCCATTCCAATCTTGAGACCCTTCCGATATCATGAAATGTGATATCTCAATGCTTCTAATATCAAACTTGAGACCCTCCCTATAACATGAGATGGGAATATCCAACTCCTTCCCATTCCAATCCTGAGACCCTTCCGATAGCAGAGTTGTGATATCTCAATGCTTATACCAAACCTGAGATCCTTCCTATAACATGAGATGTGATATCCAACTCCTTCCCATTCCAATCCTGAGACACTTCCTATAGCATGAGATGTGATATCTCACTGCTTATACCAAACCTGAGACCCTTCCTATAGCATGAGATGTGATATCCAACTCCTTCCCATTCCAATCCTGAGACCCTTCCTATAGCATGAGATGTGATATCTCAATGCTTCTAATATCAAACTAGAGACCCTCCCTATAGCATAAGATGTGATACCCAAGTCCTTCCCATTCCAATCCTGAGACACTTCCTATAGCATGAGATGTGATATCCAACTGCTTCCCATTCCAATCCTGAGACCCTTCCTATAGCATGAGATGTGATATCTCAATGCTTCTAATATCAAACTAGAGACCCTCCCTATAGCATAAGATGTGATACCCAAGTCCTTCCCATTCCAATCCTGAGACACTTCCTATAGCATGAGATGGGATATTCAACTCCTTCCCATTCCAATCCTGAGACTCTTCCGATAGCAGAGATGTGATATCTCAATGCTTATACCAAACCTGAGACCATTCCTATAACATGAGATGTGATATCCAAATCCTTCCCGTTCCAAACCTGAGACCCTTCCTTTAGCATGAGATGTGATATCCAGCTCCTTCCCATTCCAATCCTGAGACACTTCCGATAGCATGAGATGTGATATCTCAATGCTTCTAATATCAAAACTGAGACCCTCCCTATAGCATGATATGTGGTATCTAAGTCCTTCCCATTCCAATCCTGAGACCCTCCCTATAGCATGAGATGTGATATCCAACTCCTTCCCATTCCAATCCTGAGACCCTTCCTATAGCATGAGATATGATATGTCAATACTTCTAATACCAAACGTGAGATCCTTCCGATAACATGAGATGTGATATCCAAATCCTTCCCCTTCCAAACCTGAGACCCTCCCTTTAGCATGAGATGTGATATCCAACTCCTTCCTATTCCAATCCTGAGACTCTTCTGATAGCATGAGATGTGATATCTCAATGCTTCTAATACCAAACCTGAGATCCTTCCGATAGCATGAGATGTGATATCTCAATGCTTCTAATACCAAACCTGAGATCCTTCCTATAGCATGAGATGTGATATCCAAGTCCTTCCCCTTCCAAACCTTAGACCCTTCCTTTATCATGAGATGTGATATCCAACTCCTTCCCATTCCAATCCTGAGACCCTTCCGATATCATGAGATGTGATATCTCAAAGCTTCTAATATCAAACTTGAGACCCTCCCTATAGCATGAGATGTGATATCCAAGTCCTTCCCATTCCAATCCTGAGACCCTTCCTATAGCATGAGATGTGATATCTCAATGCTTATACCAAACCTGAGACCCTTCTGATAGCATGAGATGTGATTTCTCAATGCCTCTAATACCAAACCTGAGATCCTACCTCTAACATGAAATGTGATATCCAACTCTTTCCCCTTCCAAACCTGAGAGCCTTCCTATAGCATGAGATGTGATATCCAAGTCCTTCCCATTCCAATCCTGAGACCCTTCCTATAGCTTGAGATGTGATATCCAACTCCTTTCCATTCCAATTCTGAGACCCTTCCTATACTAAGAGACTTGATATCTCAATGCTTCTAATACCAAACCTGAGACCCGTAATATAACATGAGATGTGATATCCAAATCCTTCCCCTTCCAAACCTTAGACCCTTCCTTTATCATGAGATGTGATATCCAACTCCTTCCCATTCCAATCCTGAGACCCTTCCGATATCATGAGATGTGATATCTCAAAGCTTCTAATATCAAACTTGAGACCCTCCCTATAGCATGAGATGTGATATCCAAGTCCTTCCCATTCCAATCCTGAGACCCTTCCTATAGCATGAGATGTGATATCTCAATGCTTATACCAAACCTGAGACCCTTCCTATAGCATGAGATGTGATATCCAACTGCTTCCCATTCCAATCCTGAGACCCTTCCTATAGCATGAGATGTGATATCTCTATGCTTCTAATACCAAACCTGAGATCCTTCCTCTAACATGAAATGTGATATCCAACTCCTTCCCTTTCCAAACCTAAGAGCCTATCTATAGCATGAGATGTGATATCCAAGTCCTTCACATTCCAACCCTTAGACCCTTCCTACAGCATGCAATATGATATCTCAATGATTCTAATAACAAACCTGAGACCCGTCCTATAACATGAGATGGGATATCCAACTCCTTCCCATTCCAATCCTGAGACTCTTCCGATAGCAGAGATGTGATATCTCAATGCTTATACCAAACCTGAGACCCTTCCTATAACATGAGATGTGATATCCAAATCCTTCCCGTTCCAAACCAGAGACCCTTCCTTTAGCATGAGATGTGATATCCAGCTCCTTCCCATTCCAATCCTGAGACACTTCCGATAGCATGAGATGTGATATCTCAATGCTTCTAATATCAAAACTGAGACCCTCCCTATAGCATGATATGTGATATCTAAGTCCTTCCCATTCCAATCCTGAGACCCTCCCTATAGCATGAGATGTGATATCCAACTCCTTCCCATTCCAATCCTGAGACCCTTCCTATAGCATGAGATATGATATCTCAATACTTCTAATACCAAACGTGAGATCCTTCCGATAACATGAGATGTGATATCCAAATCCTTCCCCTTCCAAACCTAAGACCCTCCCTTTAGCATGAGATGTGATATCCAACTCCTTCCTATTCCAATCCTGAGACTCTTCTGATAGCATGAGATGTGATATCTCAATGCTTCTAATACCAAACCTGAGATCCTTCCGATAGCATGAGATGTGATATCTCAATGCTTCTAATACCAAACCTGAGATCCTTCCTATAACATGAGATGTGATATCCAAATCCTTCCCCTTCCAAACCTGAGACCCTCCCTTTAGCATGAGATGTGATATCCAACTCCTTCCCATTCCATTCCTGAGACCCTTCTGATAGCATGAGATGTGATATCTCAATGCCTCTAATACCAAACCTGAGATCCTACCTCTAACATGAAATGTGAACACCAACTCTTTCCCCTTCCAAACCTGAGAGCCTTCCTATAGCATGAGATGTGATATCCAAGTCCTTCCCATTCCAATCCTGAGACCCTTCCTATAGCTTGAGATGTGATATCCAACTCCTTCCCATTCCAATTCTGAGACCCTTCCTATACTATGAGACTTGATATCTCAATGCTTCTAATACCAAACCTGAGACCCGTAATATAACATGAGATGTGATATCCAAATCCTTCCCCTTCCAAACCTTAGACCCTTCCTTTATCATGAGATGTGATATCCAACTCCTTCCCATTCCAATCCTGAGACCCTTCCGATATCATGAGATGTGATATCTCAAAGCTTCTAATATCAAACTTGAGACCCTCCCTATAGCATGAGATGTGATATCCAAGTCCTTCCCATTCCAATCCTGAGACCCTTCCTATAGCATGAGATGTGATATCTCAATGCTTCTAATACCAAACCTGAGACCCTTCCTATAACATGAGATGGGAATATCCAACTCCTTCCCATTCCAATCCTGAGACCCTTCCGATAGCAGAGATGTGATATCTCAATGCTTATACCAAACCTGAGATCCTTCCTATAACATGAGATGTGATATCCAACTCCTTCCCATTCCAATCCTGAGACACTTCCTATAGCATGAGATGTGATATCTCACTGCTTATACCAAACCTGAGACCCTTCCCATAGCATGAGATGTGATATCCAACTCCTTCCCATTCCAATCCTGAGACCCTTCCGATAGCAGAGATGTGATATCTCAATGCTTATACCAAACCTGAGATCCTTCCTATAACATGAGATGTGATATCCAACTCCTTCCCATTCCAATCCTGAGACACTTTCTATAGCATGAGATGTGATATCTCACTGCTTATACCAAACCTGAGACCCTTCCCATAGCATGAGATGTGATATCCAACTCCTTCCCATTCCAATCCTGAGACCCTTCCGATAGCAGAGATGTGATATCTCAATGCTTCTAATACCAAACCTGAGACTCTTCCTATAACATGAGATGGGATATCCAACTCCTTCCCATTCCAATCCTGAGACCCTTTTGATAGCAGAGATGTGATATCTCAATGTTTATACCAAACCTGAGACCCTTCCTACGGCATGAGATGTCATATTCAACTCCTTCCCATTCCAATCCTGAGACCCTTCCTATAGCATGAGATGTGATATCCAACTCCTTCCCATTCCAATCCTGAGACCCTTCCTATAGCATGAGATGTGATGTCTCAATGCTTCTAATACCAAACCTGAGATCCTTCCTATAACATGAGATGTGAAATCCAACTCCTTCCATTCCAATCCTGGACCCTTCCTATAGCATGAGATGTGATATCTCAATGCTTATACCAAACCTGAGACCCTTCCTATAGCATGAGATGTGATATCCAACTCCTTCCCATTCCAATTCTGAGACCCTTCCTATACTATGAGACTTGATATCTCAATGCTTCTAATACCAAACCTGAGACCCGTAATATAACATGAGATGTGATATCCAAATCCTTCCCCTTCCAAACCTTAGACCCTTCCTTTATCATGAGATGTGATATCCAACTCCTTCCCATTCCAATCCTGAGACCCTTCCGATATCATGAGATGTGATATCTCAAAGCTTCTAATATCAAACTTGAGACCCTCCCTATAGCATGAGATGTGATATCCAAGTCCTTCCCATTCCAATCCTGAGACCCTTCCTATAGCATGAGATGTGATATCTCAATGCTTCTAATACCAAACCTGAGATCCTTCCTATAACATGAGATGTGATATCCAAATCCTTCCCCTTCCAAACCTGAGACCCTCCCTTTAGCATGAGATGTGATATCCAACTCCTTCCCATTCCATTCCTGAGACCCTTCTGATAGCATGAGATGTGATATCTCAATGCCTCTAATACCAAACCTGAGATCCTACCTCTAACATGAAATGTGATATCCAACTCTTTCCCGTTCCAAACCTGAGAGCCTTCCTATAGCATGAGATGTGATATCCAAGTCCTTCCCATTCCAATCCTGAGACCCTTCCTATAGCTTGAGATGTGATATCCAACTCCTTCCCATTCCAATTCTGAGACCCTTCCTATACTATGAGACTTGATATCTCAATGCTTCTAATACCAAACCTGAGACCCGTAATATAACATGAGATGTGATATCCAAATCCTTCCCCTTCCAAACCTTAGACCCTTCCTTTATCATGAGATGTGATATCCAACTCCTTCCCATTCCAATCCTGAGACCCTTCCGATATCATGAGATGTGATATCTCAAAGCTTCTAATATCAAACTTGAGACCCTCCCTATAGCATGAGATGTGATATCCAAGTCCTTCCCATTCCAATCCTGAGACCCTTCCTATAGCATGAGATGTGATATCTCAATGCTTATACCAAACCTGAGACCCTTCCTATAGCATGAGATGAGATATCCAACTGCTTCCCATTCCAAACCTGAGACCCTTCCTATAGCATGAGATGTGATATCTCTATGCTTCTAATACCAAACCTGAGATCCTTCCTCTAACATGAAATGTGATATCCAACTCCTTCCCTTTCCAAACCTAAGAGCCTATCTATAGCATGAGATGTGATATCCAAGTCCTTCACATTCCAACCCTTAGACCCTTCCTACAGCATGAGATGTGATATCTCAATGCTTATACCAAATCTGAGACCCTTCCTATAGCATGACATGTGATATCCAATTCCTTCCCATTCCAATCCTGAGACCCTTCCTATAGCATGAGATGTGATATCTCAATGCTTATACCAAACTTGAGAGCCTACCTATAGCATGAGATGTGATATCCAAGTCCATCCCATTCCAATCCTTAGACCCTTCCTACAGCATGCGATGTGATATCTCAATGATTCTAATACCAAACCAGAGACTCTTCCTATAACATGAGATGGGATATCCAACTCCTTCCCATTCCAATCCTGAGCCGCTTCCGATAGCAGAGATGTGATATCTCAATGCTTATACCAAACCTGAGACCCTTCCTATAACATGAGATGTGATATCCAACTCCTTCCCGTTCCAAACCTGAGACACTAACTATAGCATATGTGATATCCAACTCCTTCCCATTCCAATCCTGAGACCCTTCCTATAGCAAGAGATGTGATATCCAAATCCTTCCCATTCCAATCCTGAGACCCTTCCTATAACATGAGATGTGATATCCAACTCCTTCCCATTCCAACCTGAGACACTTCCTATAGCATGAGAAGGGATATCCAACTCCTACCCATTCCAATCCTGAGACCCTTCCTATAGCAAGAGATGTGATATCCAAATCCTTCCCATTCCAATCCTGAGACCCTTCCTATAACATGAGATGTGATATCCAACTCCTTCCCATTCCAACCTGAGACACTTCCTATAGCATGAGAAGGGATATCCAACTCCTTCCCAATCCAATCCTGAGACCCTTCCGATAGCAGAGATGTGATATCTCAATGCTTATACCAAACCTGAGACCCTTCCTTTGGCATGAGATGTGATATCCAACTCCTTGCCATTCAAATCCTGAGACCCTTCCTATAGCATGAGAAGGGATATCCAACTCCTTCCCAATCCAATCCTGAGACCCTTCCGATAGCAGAGACGTGATATCTCAATGCTTCTACCAAACCTGAGACCCTTCCTTTAGCATGAGATGTGATATCCAAATCCTTCACATTCCAATCCTGAGACCCTTCCTCTAGCATGAGATGTGATATCTCAATGCTTCTAATACCAAACCTGAGATCCTTCCTATAACATGAGATGTGATATCCAATTCCTTCCTATTCCAAACCTGAGACCCTTCCTATTGGATGAGATGTGATATCCAACTCCTTCCCATTCCAACCCTGAGACCCTTCCTATAGCATGAGATGTGATGTCTCAATGCTTCTAATACCAAACCTGAGATCCTTCCTATAGCATGAGATGTGATATCCAACTCCTTCCATTCCAATCCTGAGACCCTTCCTATAGCATGAGATGTGATATCTCAATGCTTCTAATACCAAACCTGAGATCCTTCCTATAACATGAGATGTGATATCCAACTCCTTCCCGTTCCAAACCTGAGACACTAACTGTAGCATATGTGATATCCAACTCCTTCCCATTCCAAACATGAGACCCTTCCTATAGCAAGAAAGTAATATCCAACTCCTACCCATTCCAATCCTGAGACCCTTCCTATAGCAAGAGATGTGATATCCAAATCCTTCCCATTCCAATCCTGAGACCCTTCCTATAACATGAGATGTGATATCCAACTCCTTCCCATTCCAACCTGAGACACTTCCTATAGCATGAGAAGGGATATCCAACTCCTTCCCAATCCAATCCTGAGACCCTTCCGATAGCAGAGATGTGATATCTCAATGCTTATACCAAACCTGAGACCCTTCCTATGGCATGAGATGTGATATCCAACTCCTTGCCATTCAAATCCTGAGACCCTTCCTATAGCATGAGAAGGGATATCCAACTCCTTCCCAATCCAATCCTGAGACCCTTCCGATAGCAGAGACGTGATATCTCAATGCTTCTACCAAACCTGAGACCCTTCCTTTAGCATGAGATGTGATATCCAAATCCTTCACATTCCAATCCTGAGACCCTTCCTATAGCATGAGATGTGATATCTCAATGCTTCTAATACCAAACCTGAGATCCTTCCTATAACATGAGATGTGATATCCAATTCCTTCCTATTCCAAACCTGAGACCCTTCCTATTGGATGAGATGTGATATCCAACTCCTTCCCATTCCAACCCTGAGACCCTTCCTATAGCATGAGATGTGATGTCTCAATGCTTCTAATACCAAACCTGAGATCCTTCCTATAACATGAGATGTGATATCCAACTCCTTCCATTCCAATCCTGAGACCCGTCCTATAGCATGAGATGTGATATCTCAATGCTTATACCAAACCTGAGACCCTTCCTATAGCATGAGATGTGATATCCAACTGCTTCCCATTCCAATCCTGAGACCCTTCCTATAGCATGAGATGTGATATCTCAATGCTTCTAATACCAAACCTGAGATCCTTCCTATAACATGAGATGTGATATCCAAATCCTTCTCCTTCCAAACCTGAGACCCTCCCTTTAGCATGAGATGTGATATCCAACTCCTTCCCATTCCATTCCTGAGACCCTTCTGATAGCATGAGATGTGATATCTCAATGCCTCTAATACCAAACCTGAGATCCTACCTCTAACATGAAATGTGATATCCAACTCTTTCCCCTTCCAAACCTGAGAGCCTTCCTATAGCATGAGATGTGATATCCAAGTCCTTCCCATTCCAATCCTGAGACCCTTCCTATAGCTTGAGATGTGATATCCAACTCCTTCCCATTCCAATTCTGAGACCCTTCCTATACTATGAGACTTGATATCTCAATGCTTCTAATACCAAACCTGAGACCCGTAATATAACATGAGATGTGATATCCAAATCCTTCCCCTTCCAAACCTTAGACCCTTCCTTTATCATGAGATGTGATATCCAACTCCTTCCCATTCCAATCCTGAGACCCTTCCGATATCATGAGATGTGATATCTCAAAGCTTCTAATATCAAACTTGAGACCCTCCCTATAGCATGAGATGTGATATCCAAGTCCTTCCCATTCCAATCCTGAGACCCTTCCTATAGCATGAGATGTGATATCTCAATGCTTATACCAAACCTGAGACCCTTCCTATAGCATGAGATGTGATATCCAACTGCTTCCCATTCCAATCCTGAGACCCTTCCTAGAGCATGAGATGTGATATCTCTATGCTTCTAATACCAAACCTGAGATCCTTCCTCTAACATGAAATGTGATATCCAAGTCCTTCCCTTTCCAAACCTAAGAGCCTATCTATAGCATGAGATGTGATATCCAAGTCCTTCACATTCCAACCCTTAGACCCTTCCTACAGCATGCAATATGATATCTCAATGATTCTAATAACAAACCTGAGACCCGTCCTATAACATGAGATGGGATATCCAACTCCTTCCCATTCCAATCCTGAGACTCTTCCGATAGCAGAGATGTGATATCTCAATGCTTATACCAAACCTGAGACCCTTCCTATAACATGAGATGTGATATCCAAATCCTTCCCGTTCCAAACCTGAGACCCTTCCTTTGGCATGAGATGTGATATCCAGCTCCTTCCCATTCCAATCCTGAGACACTTCCGATAGCATGAGATGTGATATCTCAATGCTTCTAATATCAAAACTGAGACCCTCCCTATAGCATGATATGTGATATCTAAGTCCTTCCCATTCCAATCCTGAGACCCTCCCTATAGCATGAGATGTGATATCCAACTCCTTCCCATTCCAATCCTGAGACCCTTCCTATAGCATGAGATATGATATCTCAATACTTCTAATACCAAACGTGAGATCCTTCCGATAACATGAGATGTGATATCCAAATCCTTCCCCTTCCAAACCTGAGACCCTCCCTTTAGCATGAGATGTGATATCCAACTCCTTCCTATTCCAATCCTGAGACTCTTCTGATAGCATGAGATGTGATATCTCAATGCTTCTAATACCAAACCTGAGATCCTTCCGATAGCATGAGATGTGATATCTCAATGCTTCTAATACCAAACCTGAGATCCTTCCTATAACATGAGATGTGATATCCAAATCCTTCCCCTTCCAAACCTGAGACCCTCCCTTTAGCATGAGATGTGATATCCAACTCCTTCCCATTCCATTCCTGAGACCCTTCTGATAGCATGAGATGTGATATCTCAATGCCTCTAATACCAAACCTGAGATCCTACCTCTAACATGAAATGTGATATCCAACTCTTTCCCCTTCCAAACCTGAGAGCCTTCCTATAGCATGAGATGTGATATCCAAGTCCTTCCCATTCCAATCCTGAGACCCTTCCTATAGCTTGAGATGTGATATCCAACTCCTTCCCATTCCAATTCTGAGACCCTTCTTATACTATGAGACTTGATATCTCAATGCTTCTAATACCAAACCTGAGACCCGTAATATAACATGAGATGTGATATCCAAATCCTTCCCCTTCCAAACCTTAGACCCTTCCTTTATCATGAGATGTGATATCCAACTCCTTCCCATTCCAATCCTGAGACCCTTCCGATATCATGAGATGTGATATCTCAAAGCTTCTAATATCAAACTTGAGAGCCTCCCTATAGCATGAGATGTGATATCCAAGTCCTTCCCATTCCAATCCTGAGACCCTTCCTATAGCATGAGATGTGATATCTCAATGCTTCTAATACCAAACCTGAGACCCTTCCTATAACATGAGATGGGAATATCCAACTCCTTCCCATTCCAATCCTGAGACCCTTCCGATAGCAGAGATGTGATATCTCAATGCTTATACCAAACCTGAGATCCTTCCTATAACATGAGATGTGATATCCAACTCCTTCCCATTCCAATCCTGAGACACTTCCTATAGCATGAGATGTGATATCTCACTGCTTATACCAAACCTGAGACCCTTCCCATAGCATGAGATGTGATATCCAACTCCTTCCCATTCCAATCCTCAGACCCTTCCTATAGCATGAGATGTGATATCTCAATGCTTCTAATATCAAACTTGAGACCCTACCTATAGCATGAGATGTGATATCCAAGTCCTTCCCATTCCAATCCTGAGACACTTCCTATAGCATGAGATGTGATATCTCAATGCTTCTAATACCAAACCTGAGACTCTTCCTATAACATGAGATGGGATATCCAACTCCTTCCCATTCCAATCCTGAGACCCTTTTGATAGCAGAGATGTGATATCTCAATGTTTATACCAAACCTGAGACCCTTCCTAAGGCATGAGATGTCATATTCAACTCCTTCCCATTCCAATCCTGAGACCCTTCCTATAGCATGAGATGTGATATCCAACTCCTTCCCATTCCAATCCTGAGACCCTTCCTATAGCATGAGATGTGATGTCTCAATGCTTCTAATACCAAACCTGAGATCCTTCCTATAACATGAGATGTGATATCCAACTCCTTCCATTCCAATCCTGGACCCTTCCTATAGCATGAGATGTGATATCTCAATGCTTATACCAAACCTGAGACCCTTCCTATAGCATGAGATGTGATATCCAACTCCTTCCCATTCCAATCCTGAGACCCTTCCTATAGCCTGAGATGTGATATCTCAATGCCTCTAATACCAAACCTGAGATCCTTCCTCTAACATGAAATGTGATATCCAACTCCTTCACTTTCCAAACCTGAGAGCCTATCTATAGCATGAGATGTGATATCCAAGTCCTTCCCATTCCAATCCTTAGACCCTTCCTACAGCATGCAATATGATATCTCAATGATTCTAATAAAAAACCTGAGACCCGTCCTATAACATGAGATGGGATATCCAACTCCTTCCCATTCCAATCCTGAGACACTTCCGATAGCAGAGATGTGATATCTCAATGTTTATACCAAACCTGAGACCCTTCCTATAACATGAGATGTGATATCCAACTCCTTCCCGTTCCAAACCTGAGACCCTTCCTTTAGCATGAGATGTGATATCCAGCTCCTTCCCATTCCAATCCTGAGACACTTCCGATAGCATGAGATGTGATATCTCAATGCTTCTAATATCAAAACTGAGACCCTCCCTATAGCATGATATGTGATATCTAAGTCCTTCCCATTCCAATCCTGAGACCCTTCCTATAGCATGAGATGTGATATCTCAATGCTTCTACCAAACCTGAGACCCTTCCTTTAGCATGAGATGTGATATCCAACTCCTTCCCATTCCAATCCTGAGACCCTTCCTATAGCATGAGAGGTGATATCTCAATACTTCTAATACCAAACCTGAGATCCTTCCGATAACATGAGATGTGATATCTCAATACTTCTAATACCAAACCTGAGATCCGTCCTATAACATGAGATGTGATATCCAAATCCTTCCCCTTCCAAACCTGAGACCCGCCCTTTAGCATGAGATGTGATATCCAACTCCTTCCCATTCCAATCCTGAGACCCTTCTGATAGCATAAGATATGATATCTCAATGCTTCTATACAAAACCTGAAATCCTTCCGATAGCATGAGATGTGATATCTCAATACTTCTAATACCAAACCTGAGATCCTTCCTATAACATGAGATGTGATATCCAAATCCTTATCTTCCAAACCTGAGACCCTCCCTTTAGCATGAGATGTGATATCCAACTCCTTCACATTCCAATCCTGAGACTCTTCTGATAGCATAAGATATGATATCTCAATGCTTCTATACCAAACCTGAGATCCTTCTGATAGCATGAGATGTGATATCTCAATACTTCTAATACCAAACCTGAGATCCTACCTCTAACATGAAATGTGATATCCAACTCTTTCCCCTTGCAAACCTGAGAGCCTTCCTATAGCATGAGATGTGATATCCAAGTCCTTCCCATTCCAATCCTGAGACCCTTCCTATAACATGAGATGTGATACCCAACTCCTTCCCATTCCAACCTGAGACCCTTCCTATAGCATGAGATGGGATATCCAACTCCTTCCAAATCCAATCCCGATACCCTTCCGATAGCATGAGATCTGATATCCCAATGCTTCTACCAAACCTGAGACCCATACTATGGCATGAGATGTGATATCAAACTCCTTCCCATTCTAATCCTGAGACCCTTCCTATAGCTTGAGATGTGATATCCAACTCCTTCCCATTCCAATTCTGAGACCCTTCCTATACCATGAGACTTGATATCTCAATGCTTCTAATACCAAACCTGAGACCCGTCCTATAACATGAGATGTGATATCCAAATGCTTCCCCTTCCAAACCTAAGACCCTTCCTTTATCATGAGATGTGATAGCCAACTCCTTCCCATTCCAATCTTGAGACCCTTCCGATATCATGAAATGTGATATCTCAATGCTTCTAATATCAAACTTGAGACCCTCCCTATAACATGAGATGGGAATATCCAACTCCTTCCCATTCCGATCCTGAGACCCTTCCGATAGAAGAGATGTGATATCTCAATGCTTATACCAAACCTGAGATCCTTCCTATAACATGAGATGTGATATCCAACTCCTTCCCATTCCAATCCTGAGACCCTTCCTATAGCATGAGATGTGATATCTCAATGCTTCTAATATCAAACTTGAGACCCTCCCTATAGCATGAGATGTGATACCCAAGTCCTTCCCATTCCAATCCTGAGACACTTCCTATAGCATGAGATGTGATATCCAACTGCTTCCCATTCCAATCCTGAGACCATTCCTATAGCATGAGATGTGATATCTCTATGCTTCTAATACCAAACCTGAGATCCTTCCTCTAACATGAAATGGGATATCCAACTCCTTCCCTTTCCAAACCTAAGAGCCTATCTATAGCATGAGATGTGATATCCAAGTCCTTCACATTCCAACCCTTAGACCCTTCCTACAGCATGCAATATGATATCTCAATGATTCTAATAACAAACCTGAGACCCGTCCTATAACATGAGATGGGATATTCAACTCCTTCCCATTCCAATCCTGAGACTCTTCCGATAGCAGAGATGTGATATCTCAATGCTTATACCAAACCTGAGACCCTTCCTATAACATGAGATGTGATATCCAAATCCTTCCCGTTCCAAACCTGAGACCCTTCCTTTAGCATGAGATGTGATATCCAGCTCCTTCCCATTCCAATCCTGAGACACTTCCGATAGCATGAGATGTGATATCTCAATGCTTCTAATATCAAAACTGAGACCCTCCCTATAGCATGATATGTGATATCTAAGTCCTTCCCATTCCAATCCTGAGACCCTCCCTATAGCATGAGATGTGATATCCAACTCCTTCCCATTCCAATCCTGAGACCCTTCCTATAGCATGAGATATGATATCTCAATACTTCTAATACCAAACGTGAGATCCTTCCGATAACATGAGATGTGATATCCAACTCCTTCCCATTCCAATCCTGAGACCCTTCCGATATCATGAGATGTGATATCTCAAAGCTTCTAATATCAAACTTGAGACCCTCCCTATAGCATGAGATGTGATATCCAAGTCCTTCCCATTCCAATCCTGAGACCCTTCCTATAGCATGAGATGTGATATCTCAATGCTTATACCAAACCTGAGACCCTTCCTATAGCATGAGATGAGATATCCAACTGCTTCCCATTCCAAACCTGAGACCCTTCCTATAGCATGAGATGTGATATCTCTATGCTTCTAATACCAAACCTGAGATCCTTCCTCTAACATGAAATGTGATATCCAACTCCTTCCCTTTCCAAACCTAAGAGCCTATCTATAGCATGAGATGTGATATCCAAGTCCTTCACATTCCAACCCTTAGACCCTTCCTACAGCATGAGATGTGATATCTCAATGCTTATACCAAATCTGAGACCCTTCCTATAGCATGACATGTGATATCCAATTCCTTCCCATTCCAATCCTGAGACCCTTCCTATAGCATGAGATGTGATATCTCAATGCTTATACCAAACTTGAGAGCCTACCTATAGCATGAGATGTGATATCCAAGTCCATCCCATTCCAATCCTTAGACCCTTCCTACAGCATGCGATGTGATATCTCAATGATTCTAATACCAAACCAGAGACTCTTCCTATAACATGAGATGGGATATCCAACTCCTTCCCATTCCAATCCTGAGCCGCTTCCGATAGCAGAGATGTGATATCTCAATGCTTATACCAAACCTGAGACCCTTCCTATAACATGAGATGTGATATCCAACTCCTTCCCGTTCCAAACCTGAGACACTAACTATAGCATATGTGATATCCAACTCCTTCCCATTCCAATCCTGAGACCCTTCCTATAGCAAGAGATGTGATATCCAAATCCTTCCCATTCCAATCCTGAGACCCTTCCTATAACATGAGATGTGATATCCAACTCCTTCCCATTCCAACCTGAGACACTTCCTATAGCATGAGAAGGGATATCCAACTCCTACCCATTCCAATCCTGAGACCCTTCCTATAGCAAGAGATGTGATATCCAAATCCTTCCCATTCCAATCCTGAGACCCTTCCTATAACATGAGATGTGATATCCAACTCCTTCCCATTCCAACCTGAGACACTTCCTATAGCATGAGAAGGGATATCCAACTCCTTCCCAATCCAATCCTGAGACCCTTCCGATAGCAGAGATGTGATATCTCAATGCTTATACCAAACCTGAGACCCTTCCTTTGGCATGAGATGTGATATCCAACTCCTTGCCATTCAAATCCTGAGACCCTTCCTATAGCATGAGAAGGGATATCCAACTCCTTCCCAATCCAATCCTGAGACCCTTCCGATAGCAGAGACGTGATATCTCAATGCTTCTACCAAACCTGAGACCCTTCCTTTAGCATGAGATGTGATATCCAAATCCTTCACATTCCAATCCTGAGACCCTTCCTCTAGCATGAGATGTGATATCTCAATGCTTCTAATACCAAACCTGAGATCCTTCCTATAACATGAGATGTGATATCCAATTCCTTCCTATTCCAAACCTGAGACCCTTCCTATTGGATGAGATGTGATATCCAACTCCTTCCCATTCCAACCCTGAGACCCTTCCTATAGCATGAGATGTGATGTCTCAATGCTTCTAATACCAAACCTGAGATCCTTCCTATAGCATGAGATGTGATATCCAACTCCTTCCATTCCAATCCTGAGACCCTTCCTATAGCATGAGATGTGATATCTCAATGCTTCTAATACCAAACCTGAGATCCTTCCTATAACATGAGATGTGATATCCAACTCCTTCCCGTTCCAAACCTGAGACACTAACTGTAGCATATGTGATATCCAACTCCTTCCCATTCCAAACATGAGACCCTTCCTATAGCAAGAAAGTAATATCCAACTCCTACCCATTCCAATCCTGAGACCCTTCCTATAGCAAGAGATGTGATATCCAAATCCTTCCCATTCCAATCCTGAGACCCTTCCTATAACATGAGATGTGATATCCAACTCCTTCCCATTCCAACCTGAGACACTTCCTATAGCATGAGAAGGGATATCCAACTCCTTCCCAATCCAATCCTGAGACCCTTCCGATAGCAGAGATGTGATATCTCAATGCTTATACCAAACCTGAGACCCTTCCTATGGCATGAGATGTGATATCCAACTCCTTGCCATTCAAATCCTGAGACCCTTCCTATAGCATGAGAAGGGTTATCCAACTCCTTCCCAATCCAATCCTGAGACCCTTCCGATAGCAGAGACGTGATATCTCAATGCTTCTACCAAACCTGAGACCCTTCCTTTAGCATGAGATGTGATATCCAAATCCTTCACATTCCAATCCTGAGACCCTTCCTATAGCATGAGATGTGATATCTCAATGCTTCTAATACCAAACCTGAGATCCTTCCTATAACATGAGATGTGATATCCAATTCCTTCCTATTCCAAACCTGAGACCCTTCCTATTGGATGAGATGTGATATCCAACTCCTTCCCATTCCAACCCTGAGACCCTTCCTATAGCATGAGATGTGATGTCTCAATGCTTCTAATACCAAACCTGAGATCCTTCCTATAACATGAGATGTGATATCCAACTCCTTCCATTCCAATCCTGAGACCCGTCCTATAGCATGAGATGTGATATCTCAATGCTTATACCAAACCTGAGACCCTTCCTATAGCATGAGATGTGATATCCAACTGCTTCCCATTCCAATCCTGAGACCCTTCCTATAGCATGAGATGTGATATCTCAATGCTTCTAATACCAAACCTGAGATCCTTCCTATAACATGAGATGTGATATCCAAATCCTTCTCCTTCCAAACCTGAGACCCTCCCTTTAGCATGAGATGTGATATCCAACTCCTTCCCATTCCATTCCTGAGACCCTTCTGATAGCATGAGATGTGATATCTCAATGCCTCTAATACCAAACCTGAGATCCTACCTCTAACATGAAATGTGATATCCAACTCTTTCCCCTTCCAAACCTGAGAGCCTTCCTATAGCATGAGATGTGATATCCAAGTCCTTCCCATTCCAATCCTGAGACCCTTCCTATAGCTTGAGATGTGATATCCAACTCCTTCCCATTCCAATTCTGAGACCCTTCCTATACTATGAGACTTGATATCTCAATGCTTCTAATACCAAACCTGAGACCCGTAATATAACATGAGATGTGATATCCAAATCCTTCCCCTTCCAAACCTTAGACCCTTCCTTTATCATGAGATGTGATATCCAACTCCTTCCCATTCCAATCCTGAGACCCTTCCGATATCATGAGATGTGATATCTCAAAGCTTCTAATATCAAACTTGAGACCCTCCCTATAGCATGAGATGTGATATCCAAGTCCTTCCCATTCCAATCCTGAGACCCTTCCTATAGCATGAGATGTGATATCTCAATGCTTATACCAAACCTGAGACCCTTCCTATAGCATGAGATGTGATATCCAACTGCTTCCCATTCCAATCCTGAGACCCTTCCTAGAGCATGAGATGTGATATCTCTATGCTTCTAATACCAAACCTGAGATCCTTCCTCTAACATGAAATGTGATATCCAAGTCCTTCCCTTTCCAAACCTAAGAGCCTATCTATAGCATGAGATGTGATATCCAAGTCCTTCACATTCCAACCCTTAGACCCTTCCTACAGCATGCAATATGATATCTCAATGATTCTAATAACAAACCTGAGACCCGTCCTATAACATGAGATGGGATATCCAACTCCTTCCCATTCCAATCCTGAGACTCTTCCGATAGCAGAGATGTGATATCTCAATGCTTATACCAAACCTGAGACCCTTCCTATAACATGAGATGTGATATCCAAATCCTTCCCGTTCCAAACCTGAGACCCTTCCTTTGGCATGAGATGTGATATCCAGCTCCTTCCCATTCCAATCCTGAGACACTTCCGATAGCATGAGATGTGATATCTCAATGCTTCTAATATCAAAACTGAGACCCTCCCTATAGCATGATATGTGATATCTAAGTCCTTCCCATTCCAATCCTGAGACCCTCCCTATAGCATGAGATGTGATATCCAACTCCTTCCCATTCCAATCCTGAGACCCTTCCTATAGCATGAGATATGATATCTCAATACTTCTAATACCAAACGTGAGATCCTTCCGATAACATGAGATGTGATATCCAAATCCTTCCCCTTCCAAACCTGAGACCCTCCCTTTAGCATGAGATGTGATATCCAACTCCTTCCTATTCCAATCCTGAGACTCTTCTGATAGCATGAGATGTGATATCTCAATGCTTCTAATACCAAACCTGAGATCCTTCCGATAGCATGAGATGTGATATCTCAATGCTTCTAATACCAAACCTGAGATCCTTCCTATAACATGAGATGTGATATCCAAATCCTTCCCCTTCCAAACCTGAGACCCTCCCTTTAGCATGAGATGTGATATCCAACTCCTTCCCATTCCATTCCTGAGACCCTTCTGATAGCATGAGATGTGATATCTCAATGCCTCTAATACCAAACCTGAGATCCTACCTCTAACATGAAATGTGATATCCAACTCTTTCCCCTTCCAAACCTGAGAGCCTTCCTATAGCATGAGATGTGATATCCAAGTCCTTCCCATTCCAATCCTGAGACCCTTCCTATAGCTTGAGATGTGATATCCAACTCCTTCCCATTCCAATTCTGAGACCCTTCTTATACTATGAGACTTGATATCTCAATGCTTCTAATACCAAACCTGAGACCCGTAATATAACATGAGATGTGATATCCAAATCCTTCCCCTTCCAAACCTTAGACCCTTCCTTTATCATGAGATGTGATATCCAACTCCTTCCCATTCCAATCCTGAGACCCTTCCGATATCATGAGATGTGATATCTCAAAGCTTCTAATATCAAACTTGAGAGCCTCCCTATAGCATGAGATGTGATATCCAAGTCCTTCCCATTCCAATCCTGAGACCCTTCCTATAGCATGAGATGTGATATCTCAATGCTTCTAATACCAAACCTGAGACCCTTCCTATAACATGAGATGGGAATATCCAACTCCTTCCCATTCCAATCCTGAGACCCTTCCGATAGCAGAGATGTGATATCTCAATGCTTATACCAAACCTGAGATCCTTCCTATAACATGAGATGTGATATCCAACTCCTTCCCATTCCAATCCTGAGACACTTCCTATAGCATGAGATGTGATATCTCACTGCTTATACCAAACCTGAGACCCTTCCCATAGCATGAGATGTGATATCCAACTCCTTCCCATTCCAATCCTCAGACCCTTCCTATAGCATGAGATGTGATATCTCAATGCTTCTAATATCAAACTTGAGACCCTACCTATAGCATGAGATGTGATATCCAAGTCCTTCCCATTCCAATCCTGAGACACTTCCTATAGCATGAGATGTGATATCTCAATGCTTCTAATACCAAACCTGAGACTCTTCCTATAACATGAGATGGGATATCCAACTCCTTCCCATTCCAATCCTGAGACCCTTTTGATAGCAGAGATGTGATATCTCAATGTTTATACCAAACCTGAGACCCTTCCTAAGGCATGAGATGTCATATTCAACTCCTTCCCATTCCAATCCTGAGACCCTTCCTATAGCATGAGATGTGATATCCAACTCCTTCCCATTCCAATCCTGAGACCCTTCCTATAGCATGAGATGTGATGTCTCAATGCTTCTAATACCAAACCTGAGATCCTTCCTATAACATGAGATGTGATATCCAACTCCTTCCATTCCAATCCTGGACCCTTCCTATAGCATGAGATGTGATATCTCAATGCTTATACCAAACCTGAGACCCTTCCTATAGCATGAGATGTGATATCCAACTCCTTCCCATTCCAATCCTGAGACCCTTCCTATAGCCTGAGATGTGATATCTCAATGCCTCTAATACCAAACCTGAGATCCTTCCTCTAACATGAAATGTGATATCCAACTCCTTCACTTTCCAAACCTGAGAGCCTATCTATAGCATGAGATGTGATATCCAAGTCCTTCCCATTCCAATCCTTAGACCCTTCCTACAGCATGCAATATGATATCTCAATGATTCTAATAAAAAACCTGAGACCCGTCCTATAACATGAGATGGGATATCCAACTCCTTCCCATTCCAATCCTGAGACACTTCCGATAGCAGAGATGTGATATCTCAATGTTTATACCAAACCTGAGACCCTTCCTATAACATGAGATGTGATATCCAACTCCTTCCCGTTCCAAACCTGAGACCCTTCCTTTAGCATGAGATGTGATATCCAGCTCCTTCCCATTCCAATCCTGAGACACTTCCGATAGCATGAGATGTGATATCTCAATGCTTCTAATATCAAAACTGAGACCCTCCCTATAGCATGATATGTGATATCTAAGTCCTTCCCATTCCAATCCTGAGACCCTTCCTATAGCATGAGATGTGATATCTCAATGCTTCTACCAAACCTGAGACCCTTCCTTTAGCATGAGATGTGATATCCAACTCCTTCCCATTCCAATCCTGAGACCCTTCCTATAGCATGAGAGGTGATATCTCAATACTTCTAATACCAAACCTGAGATCCTTCCGATAACATGAGATGTGATATCTCAATACTTCTAATACCAAACCTGAGATCCGTCCTATAACATGAGATGTGATATCCAAATCCTTCCCCTTCCAAACCTGAGACCCGCCCTTTAGCATGAGATGTGATATCCAACTCCTTCCCATTCCAATCCTGAGACCCTTCTGATAGCATAAGATATGATATCTCAATGCTTCTATACAAAACCTGAAATCCTTCCGATAGCATGAGATGTGATATCTCAATACTTCTAATACCAAACCTGAGATCCTTCCTATAACATGAGATGTGATATCCAAATCCTTATCTTCCAAACCTGAGACCCTCCCTTTAGCATGAGATGTGATATCCAACTCCTTCACATTCCAATCCTGAGACTCTTCTGATAGCATAAGATATGATATCTCAATGCTTCTATACCAAACCTGAGATCCTTCTGATAGCATGAGATGTGATATCTCAATACTTCTAATACCAAACCTGAGATCCTACCTCTAACATGAAATGTGATATCCAACTCTTTCCCCTTGCAAACCTGAGAGCCTTCCTATAGCATGAGATGTGATATCCAAGTCCTTCCCATTCCAATCCTGAGACCCTTCCTATAACATGAGATGTGATACCCAACTCCTTCCCATTCCAACCTGAGACCCTTCCTATAGCATGAGATGGGATATCCAACTCCTTCCAAATCCAATCCCGATACCCTTCCGATAGCATGAGATCTGATATCCCAATGCTTCTACCAAACCTGAGACCCATACTATGGCATGAGATGTGATATCAAACTCCTTCCCATTCTAATCCTGAGACCCTTCCTATAGCTTGAGATGTGATATCCAACTCCTTCCCATTCCAATTCTGAGACCCTTCCTATACCATGAGACTTGATATCTCAATGCTTCTAATACCAAACCTGAGACCCGTCCTATAACATGAGATGTGATATCCAAATGCTTCCCCTTCCAAACCTAAGACCCTTCCTTTATCATGAGATGTGATAGCCAACTCCTTCCCATTCCAATCTTGAGACCCTTCCGATATCATGAAATGTGATATCTCAATGCTTCTAATATCAAACTTGAGACCCTCCCTATAACATGAGATGGGAATATCCAACTCCTTCCCATTCCAATCCTGAGACCCTTCCGATAGCAGAGATGTGATATCTCAATGCTTATACCAAACCTGAGATCCTTCCTATAACATGAGATGTGATATCCAACTCCTTCCCATTCCAATCCTGAGACCCTTCCTATAGCATGAGATGTGATATCTCAATGCTTCTAATATCAAACTTGAGACCCTCCCTATAGCATGAGATGTGATACCCAAGTCCTTCCCATTCCAATCCTGAGACACTTCCTATAGCATGAGATGTGATATCCAACTGCTTCCCATTCCAATCCTGAGACCATTCCTATAGCATGAGATGTGATATCTCTATGCTTCTAATACCAAACCTGAGATCCTTCCTCTAACATGAAATGGGATATCCAACTCCTTCCCTTTCCAAACCTAAGAGCCTATCTATAGCATGAGATGTGATATCCAAGTCCTTCACATTCCAACCCTTAGACCCTTCCTACAGCATGCAATATGATATCTCAATGATTCTAATAACAAACCTGAGACCCGTCCTATAACATGAGATGGGATATTCAACTCCTTCCCATTCCAATCCTGAGACTCTTCCGATAGCAGAGATGTGATATCTCAATGCTTATACCAAACCTGAGACCCTTCCTATAACATGAGATGTGATATCCAAATCCTTCCCGTTCCAAACCTGAGACCCTTCCTTTAGCATGAGATGTGATATCCAGCTCCTTCCCATTCCAATCCTGAGACACTTCCGATAGCATGAGATGTGATATCTCAATGCTTCTAATATCAAAACTGAGACCCTCCCTATAGCATGATATGTGATATCTAAGTCCTTCCCATTCCAATCCTGAGACCCTCCCTATAGCATGAGATGTGATATCCAACTCCTTCCCATTCCAATCCTGAGACCCTTCCTATAGCATGAGATATGATATCTCAATACTTCTAATACCAAACGTGAGATCCTTCCGATAACATGAGATGTGATATCCAAATCCTTCCCCTTCCAAACCTGAGACCCTCCCTTTAGCATGAGATGTGATATCCAACTCCTTCCTATTCCAATCCTGAGACTCTTCTGATAGCATGAGATGTGATATCTCAATGCTTCTAATACCAAACCTGAGATCCTTCCGATAGCATGAGATGTGATATCTCAATGCTTCTAATACCAAACCTGTGATCCTTCCTATAACATGAGATGTGATATCCAAATCCTTCCCCTTCCAAACCTGAGACCCTCCCTTTAGCATGAGATGTGATATCCAACTCCTTCACATTCCATTCCTGAGACCCTTCTGATAGCATGAGATGTGATATCTCAATGCCTCTAATACCAAACCTGAGATCCTACCTCTAACATGAAATGTGATATCCAACTCTTTCCCCTTCCAAACCTGAGAGCCTTCCTATAGCATGAGATGTGATATCCAAGTCCTTCCCATTCCAATCCTGAGACCCTTCCTATAGCTTGAGATGTGATATCCAACTCCTTTCCATTCCAATTCTGAGACCCTTCCTATACTATGAGACTTGATATCTCAATGCTTCTAATACCAAACCTGAGACCCGTAATATAACATGAGATGTGATATCCAAATCCTTCCCCTTCCAAACCTTAGACCCTTCCTTTATCATGAGATGTGATATCCAACTCCTTCCCATTCCAATCCTGAGACCCTTCCGATATCATGAGATGTGATATCTCAAAGCTTCTAATATCAAACTTGAGACCCTCCCTATAGCATGAGATGTGATATCCAAGTCCTTCCCATTCCAATCCTGAGACCCTTCCTATAGCATGAGATGTGATATCTCAATGCTTATACCAAACCTGAGACCCTTCCTATAGCATGAGATGTGATATCCAACTGCTTCCCATTCCAATCCTGAGACCCTTCCTATAGCATGAGATGTGATATCTCTATGCTTCTAATACCAAACCTGAGATCCTTCCTCTAACATGAAATGTGATATCCAACTCCTTCCCTTTCCAAACCTAAGAGCCTATCTATAGCATGAGATGTGATATCCAAGTCCTTCACATTCCAACCCTTAGACCCTTCCTACAGCATGCAATATGATATCTCAATGATTCTAATAACAAACCTGAGACCCGTCCTATAACATGAGATGGGATATCCAACTCCTTCCCATTCCAATCCTGAGACTCTTCCGATAGCAGAGATGTGATATCTCAATGCTTATACCAAACCTGAGACCCTTCCTATAACATGAGATGTGATATCCAAATCCTTCCCGTTCCAAACCTGAGACCCTTCCTTTAGCATGAGATGTGATATCCAGCTCCTTCCCATTCCAATCCTGAGACACTTCCGATAGCATGAGATGTGATATCTCAATGCTTCTAATATCAAAACTGAGACCCTCCTTATAGCATGATATGTGATATCTAAGTCCTTCCCATTCCAATCCTGAGACCCTCCCTATAGCATGAGATGTGATATCCAACTCCTTCCCATTCCAATCCTGAGACCCTTCCTATAGCATGAGATATGATATCTCAATACTTCTAATACCAAACGTGAGATCCTTCCGATAACATGAGATGTGATATCCAAATCCTTCCCCTTCCAAACCTGAGACCCTCCCTTTAGCATGAGATGTGATATCCAACTCCTTCCTATTCCAATCCTGAGACTCTTCTGATAGCATGAGATGTGATATCTCAATGCTTCTAATACCAAACCTGAGATCCTTCCGATAGCATGAGATGTGATATCTCAATGCTTCTAATACCAAACCTGAGATCCTTCCTATAACATGAGATGTGATATCCAAATCCTTCCCCTTCCAAACCTGAGACCCTCCCTTTAGCATGAGATGTGATATCCAACTCCTTCCCATTCCATTCCTGAGACCCTTCTGATAGCATGAGATGTGATATCTCAATGCCTCTAATACCAAACCTGAGATCCTACCTCTAACATGAAATGTGATATCCAACTCTTTCCCCTTCCAAACCTGAGAGCCTTCCTATAGCATGAGATGTGATATCCAAGTCCTTCCCATTCCAATCCTGAGACCCTTCCTATAGCATGAGATATGATATCTCAATACTTCTAATACCAAACGTGAGATCCTTCCGATAACATGAGATGTGATATCCAAATCCTTCCCCTTCCAAACCTGAGACCCTCCCTTTAGCATGAGATGTGATATCCAACTCCTTCCTATTCCAATCCTGAGACTCTTCTGATAGCATGAGATGTGATATCTCAATGCTTCTAATACCAAACCTGAGATCCTTCCGATACCATGAGATGTGATATCTCAATGCTTCTAATACCAAACCTGAGATCCTTCCTATAGCATGAGATGTGATATCCAAGTCCTTCCCCTTCCAAACCTTAGACCCTTCCTTTATCATGAGATGTGATATCCAACTCCTTCCCATTCCAATCCTGAGACCCTTCCGATATCATGAGATGTGATATCTCAAAGCTTCTAATATCAAACTTGAGACCCTCCCTATAGCATGAGATGTGATATCCAAGTCCTTCCCATTCCAATCCTGAGACCCTTCCTATAGCATGAGATGTGATATCTCAATGCTTATACCAAACCTGAGACCCTTCTGATAGCATGAGATGTGATTTCTCAATGCCTCTAATACCAAACCTGAGATCCTACCTCTAACATGAAATGTGATATCCAACTCTTTCCCCTTCCAAACCTGAGAGCCTTCCTATAGCATGAGATGTGATATCCAAGTCCTTCCCATTCCAATCCTGAGACCCTTCCTATAGCTTGAGATGTGATATCCAACTCCTTTCCATTCCAATTCTGAGACCCTTCCTATACTAAGAGACTTGATATCTCAATGCTTCTAATACCAAACCTGAGACCCGTAATATAACATGAGATGTGATATCCAAATCCTTCCCCTTCCAAACCTTAGACCCTTCCTTTATCATGAGATGTGATATCCAACTCCTTCCCATTCCAATCCTGAGACCCTTCCGATATCATGAGATGTGATATCTCAAAGCTTCTAATATCAAACTTGAGACCCTCCCTATAGCATGAGATGTGATATCCAAGTCCTTCCCATTCCAATCCTGAGACCCTTCCTATAGCATGAGATGTGATATCTCAATGCTTATACCAAACCTGAGACCCTTCCTATAGCATGAGATGTGATATCCAACTGCTTCCCATTCCAATCCTGAGACCCTTCCTATAGCATGAGATGTGATATCTCTATGCTTCTAATACCAAACCTGAGATCCTTCCTCTAACATGAAATGTGATATCCAACTCCTTCCCTTTCCAAACCTAAGAGCCTATCTATAGCATGAGATGTGATATCCAAGTCCTTCACATTCCAACCCTTAGACCCTTCCTACAGCATGCAATATGATATCTCAATGATTCTAATAACAAACCTGAGACCCGTCCTATAACATGAGATGGGATATCCAACTCCTTCCCATTCCAATCCTGAGACTCTTCCGATAGCAGAGATGTGATATCTCAATGCTTATACCAAACCTGAGACCCTTCCTATAACATGAGATGTGATATCCAAATCCTTCCCGTTCCAAACCAGAGACCCTTCCTTTAGCATGAGATGTGATATCCAGCTCCTTCCCATTCCAATCCTGAGACACTTCCGATAGCATGAGATGTGATATCTCAATGCTTCTAATATCAAAACTGAGACCCTCCCTATAGCATGATATGTGATATCTAAGTCCTTCCCATTCCAATCCTGAGACCCTCCCTATAGCATGAGATGTGATATCCAACTCCTTCCCATTCCAATCCTGAGACCCTTCCTATAGCATGAGATATGATATCTCAATACTTCTAATACCAAACGTGAGATCCTTCCGATAACATGAGATGTGATATCCAAATCCTTCTCCTTCCAAACCTAAGACCCTCCCTTTAGCATGAGATGTGATATCCAACTCCTTCCTTTTCCAATCCTGAGACTCTTCTGATAGCATGAGATGTGATATCTCAATGCTTCTAATACCAAACCTGAGATCCTTCCGATAGCATGAGATGTGATATCTCAATGCTTCTAATACCAAACCTGAGATCCTTCCTATAACATGAGATGTGATATCCAAATCCTTCCCCTTCCAAACCTGAGACCCTCCCTTTAGCATGAGATGTGATATCCAACTCCTTCCCATTCCATTCCTGAGACCCTTCTGATAGCATGAGATGTGATATCTCAATGCCTCTAATACCAAACCTGAGATCCTACCTCTAACATGAAATGTGATATCCAACTCTTTCCCCTTCCAAACCTGAGAGCCTTCCTATAGCATGAGATGTGATATCCAAGTCCTTCCCATTCCAATCCTGAGACCCTTCCTATAGCTTGAGATGTGATATCCAACTCCTTCCCATTCCAATTCTGAGACCCTTCCTATACTATGAGACTTGATATCTCAATGCTTCTAATACCAAACCTGAGACCCGTAATATAACATGAGATGTGATATCCAAATCCTTCCCCTTCCAAACCTTAGACCCTTCCTTTATCATGAGATGTGATATCCAACTCCTTCCCATTCCAATCCTGAGACCCTTCCGATATCATGAGATGTGATATCTCAAAGCTTCTAATATCAAACTTGAGACCCTCCCTATAGCATGAGATGTGATATCCAAGTCCTTCCCATTCCAATCCTGAGACCCTTCCTATAGCATGAGATGTGATATCTCAATGCTTCTAATACCAAACCTGAGACCCTTCCTATAACATGAGATGGGAATATCCAACTCCTTCCCATTCCAATCCTGAGACCCTTCCGATAGCAGAGATGTGATATCTCAATGCTTATACCAAACCTGAGATCCTTCCTATAACATGAGATGTGATATCCAACTCCTTCCCATTCCAATCCTGAGACACTTCCTATAGCATGAGATGTGATATCTCACTGCTTATACCAAACCTGAGACCCTTCCCATAGCATGAGATGTGATATCCAACTCCTTCCCATTCCAATCCTGAGACCCTTCCGATAGCAGAGATGTGATATCTCAATGCTTATACCAAACCTGAGATCCTTCCTATAACATGAGATGTGATATCCAACTCCTTCCCATTCCAATCCTGAGACACTTTCTATAGCATGAGATGTGATATCTCACTGCTTATACCAAACCTGAGACCCTTCCCATAGCATGAGATGTGATATCCAACTCCTTCCCATTCCAATCCTGAGACCCTTCCGATAGCAGAGATGTGATATCTCAATGCTTCTAATACCAAACCTGAGACTCTTCCTATAACATGAGATGGGATATCCAACTCCTTCCCATTCCAATCCTGAGACCCTTTTGATAGCAGAGATGTGATATCTCAATGTTTATACCAAACCTGAGACCCTTCCTACGGCATGAGATGTCATATTCAACTCCTTCCCATTCCAATCCTGAGACCCTTCCTATAGCATGAGATGTGATATCCAACTCCTTCCCATTCCAATCCTGAGACCCTTCCTATAGCATGAGATGTGATGTCTCAATGCTTCTAATACCAAACCTGAGATCCTTCCTATAACATGAGATGTGATATCCAACTCCTTCCATTCCAATCCTGGACCCTTCCTATAGCATGAGATGTGATATCTCAATGCTTATACCAAACCTGAGACCCTTCCTATAGCATGAGATGTGATATCCAACTCCTTCCCATTCCAATTCTGAGACCCTTCCTATACTATGAGACTTGATATCTCAATGCTTCTAATACCAAACCTGAGACCCGTAATATAACATGAGATGTGATATCCAAATCCTTCCCCTTCCAAACCTTAGACCCTTCCTTTATCATGAGATGTGATATCCAACTCCTTCCCATTCCAATCCTGAGACCCTTCCGATATCATGAGATGTGATATCCAAGTCCTTCCCATTCCAATCCTGAGACCCTTCCTATAGCATGAGATGTGATATCTCAATGCTTCTAATACCAAACCTGAGATCCTTCCTATAACATGAGATGTGATATCCAAATCCTTCCCCTTCCAAACCTGAGACCCTCCCTTTAGCATGAGATGTGATATCCAACTCCTTCCCATTCCATTCCTGAGACCCTTCTGATAGCATGAGATGTGATATCTCAATGCCTCTAATACCAAACCTGAGATCCTACCTCTAACATGAAATGTGATATCCAACTCTTTCCCGTTCCAAACCTGAGAGCCTTCCTATAGCATGAGATGTGATATCCAAGTCCTTCCCATTCCAATCCTGAGACCCTTCCTATAGCTTGAGATGTGATATCCAACTCCTTCCCATTCCAATTCTGAGACCCTTCCTATACTATGAGACTTGATATCTCAATGCTTCTAATACCAAACCTGAGTCCCGTAATATAACATGAGATGTGATATCCAAATCCTTCCCCTTCCAAACCTTAGACCCTTCCTTTATCATGAGATGTGATATCCAACTCCTTCCCATTCCAATCCTGAGACCCTTCCGATATCATGAGATGTGATATCTCAAAGCTTCTAATATCAAACTTGAGACCCTCCCTATATCATGAGATGTGATATCCAAGTCCTTCCCATTCCAATCCTGAGACCCTTCCTATAGCATGAGATGTGATATCTCAATGCTTATACCAAACCTGAGACCCTTCCTATAGCATGAGATGAGATATCCAACTGCTTCCCATTCCAAACCTGAGACCCTTCCTATAGCATGAGATGTGATATCTCTATGCTTCTAATACCAAACCTGAGATCCTTCCTCTAACATGAAATGTGATATCCAACTCCTTCCCTTTCCAAACCTAAGAGCCTATCTATAGCATGAGATGTGATATCCAAGTCCTTCACATTCCAACCCTTAGACCCTTCCTACAGCATGAGATGTGATATCTCAATGCTTATACCAAATCTGAGACCCTTCCTATAGCATGACATGTGATATCCAATTCCTTCCCATTCCAATCCTGAGACCCTTCCTATAGCATGAGATGTGATATCTCAATGCTTATACCAAACTTGAGAGCCTACCTATAGCATGAGATGTGATATCCAAGTCCATCCCATTCCAATCCTTAGACCCTTCCTACAGCATGCGATGTGATATCTCAATGATTCTAATACCAAACCAGAGACTCTTCCTATAACATGAGATGGGATATCCAACTCCTTCCCATTCCAATCCTGAGCCGCTTCCGATAGCAGAGATGTGATATCTCAATGCTTATACCAAACCTGAGACCCTTCCTATAACATGAGATGTGATATCCAACTCCTTCCCGTTCCAAACCTGAGACACTAACTATAGCATATGTGATATCCAACTCCTTCCCATTCCAATCCTGAGACCCTTCCTATAGCAAGAGATGTGATATCCAAATCCTTCCCATTCCAATCCTGAGACCCTTCCTATAACATGAGATGTGATATCCAACTCCTTCCCATTCCAACCTGAGACACTTCCTATAGCATGAGAAGGGATATCCAACTCCTACCCATTCCAATCCTGAGACCCTTCCTATAGCAAGAGATGTGATATCCAAATCCTTCCCATTCCAATCCTGAGACCCTTCCTATAACATGAGATGTGATATCCAACTCCTTCCCATTCCAACCTGAGACACTTCCTATAGCATGAGAAGGGATATCCAACTCCTTCCCAATCCAATCCTGAGACCCTTCCGATAGCAGAGATGTGATATCTCAATGCTTATACCAAACCTGAGACCCTTCCTTTGGCATGAGATGTGATATCCATCTCCTTGCCATTCAAATCCTGAGACCCTTCCTATAGCATGAGAAGGGATATCCAACTCCTTCCCAATCCAATCCTGAGACCCTTCCGATAGCAGAGACGTGATATCTCAATGCTTCTACCAAACCTGAGACCCTTCCTTTAGCATGAGATGTGATATCCAAATCCTTCACATTCCAATCCTGAGACCCTTCCTCTAGCATGAGATGTGATATCTCAATGCTTCTAATACCAAACCTGAGATCCTTCCTATAACATGAGATGTGATATCCAATTCCTTCCTATTCCAAACCTGAGACCCTTCCTATTGGATGAGATGTGATATCCAACTCCTTCCCATTCCAACCCTGAGACCCTTCCTATAGCATGAGATGTGATGTCTCAATGCTTCTAATACCAAACCTGAGATCCTTCCTATAGCATGAGATGTGATATCCAACTCCTTCCATTCCAATCCTGAGACCCTTCCTATAGCATGAGATGTGATATCTCAATGCTTCTAATACCAAACCTGAGATCCTTCCTATAACATGAGATGTGATATCCAACTCCTTCCCGTTCCAAACCTGAGACACTAACTGTAGCATATGTGATATCCAACTCCTTCCCATTCCAAACATGAGACCCTTCCTATAGCAAGAAAGTAATATCCAACTCCTACCCATTCCAATCCTGAGACCCTTCCTATAGCAAGAGATGTGATATCCAAATCCTTCCCATTCCAATCCTGAGACCCTTCCTATAACATGAGATGTGATATCCAACTCCTTCCCATTCCAACCTGAGACACTTCCTATAGCATGAGAAGGGATATCCAACTCCTTCCCAATCCAATCCTGAGACCCTTCCGATAGCAGAGATGTGATATCTCAATGCTTATACCAAACCTGAGACCCTTCCTATGGCATGAGATGTGATATCCAACTCCTTGCCATTCAAATCCTGAGACCCTTCCTATAGCATGAGAAGGGATATCCAACTCCTTCCCAATCCAATCCTGAGACCCTTCCGATAGCAGAGACGTGATATCTCAATGCTTCTACCAAACCTGAGACCCTTCCTTTAGCATGAGATGTGATATCCAAATCCTTCACATTCCAATCCTGAGACCCTTCCTATAGCATGAGATGTGATATCTCAATGCTTCTAATACCAAACCTGAGATCCTTCCTATAAGATGAGATGTGATATCCAATTCCTTCCTATTCCAAACCTGAGACCCTTCCTATTGGATGAGATGTGATATCCAACTCCTTCCCATTCCAACCCTGAGACCCTTCCTATAGCATGAGATGTGATGTCTCAATGCTTCTAATACCAAACCTGAGATCCTTCCTATAACATGAGATGTGATATCCAACTCCTTCCATTCCAATCCTGAGACCCGTCCTATAGCATGAGATGTGATATCTCAATGCTTATACCAAACCTGAGACCCTTCCTATAGCATGAGATGTGATATCCAACTGCTTCCCATTCCAATCCTGAGACCCTTCCTATAGCATGAGATGTGATATCTCAATGCTTCTAATACCAAACCTGAGATCCTTCCTATAACATGAGATGTGATATCCAAATCCTTCTCCTTCCAAACCTGAGACCCTCCCTTTAGCATGAGATGTGATATCCAACTCCTTCCCATTCCATTCCTGAGACCCTTCTGATAGCATGAGATGTGATATCTCAATGCCTCTAATACCAAACCTGAGATCCTACCTCTAACATGAAATGTGATATCCAACTCTTTCCCCTTCCAAACCTGAGAGCCTTCCTATAGCATGAGATGTGATATCCAAGTCCTTCCCATTCCAATCCTGAGACCCTTCCTATAGCTTGAGATGTGATATCCAACTCCTTCCCATTCCAATTCTGAGACCCTTCCTATACTATGAGACTTGATATCTCAATGCTTCTAATACCAAACCTGAGACCCGTAATATAACATGAGATGTGATATCCAAATCCTTCCCCTTCCAAACCTTAGACCCTTCCTTTATCATGAGATGTGATATCCAACTCCTTCCCATTCCAATCCTGAGACCCTTCCGATATCATGAGATGTGATATCTCAAAGCTTCTAATATCAAACTTGAGACCCTCCCTATAGCATGAGATGTGATATCCAAGTCCTTCCCATTCCAATCCTGAGACCCTTCCTATAGCATGAGATGTGATATCTCAATGCTTATACCAAACCTGAGACCCTTCCTATAGCATGAGATGTGATATCCAACTGCTTCCCATTCCAATCCTGAGACCCTTCCTAGAGCATGAGATGTGATATCTCTATGCTTCTAATACCAAACCTGAGATCCTTCCTCTAACATGAAATGTGATATCCAAGTCCTTCCCTTTCCAAACCTAAGAGCCTATCTATAGCATGAGATGTGATATCCAAGTCCTTCACATTCCAACCCTTAGACCCTTCCTACAGCATGCAATATGATATCTCAATGATTCTAATAACAAACCTGAGACCCGTCCTATAACATGAGATGGGATATCCAACTCCTTCCCATTCCAATCCTGAGACTCTTCCGATAGCAGAGATGTGATATCTCAATGCTTATACCAAACCTGAGACCCTTCCTATAACATGAGATGTGATATCCAAATCCTTCCCGTTCCAAACCTGAGACCCTTCCTTTGGCATGAGATGTGATATCCAGCTCCTTCCCATTCCAATCCTGAGACACTTCCGATAGCATGAGATGTGATATCTCAATGCTTCTAATATCAAAACTGAGACCCTCCCTATAGCATGATATGTGATATCTAAGTCCTTCCCATTCCAATCCTGAGACCCTCCCTATAGCATGAGATGTGATATCCAACTCCTTCCCATTCCAATCCTGAGACCCTTCCTATAGCATGAGATATGATATCTCAATACTTCTAATACCAAACGTGAGATCCTTCCGATAACATGAGATGTGATATCCAAATCCTTCCCCTTCCAAACCTGAGACCCTCCCTTTAGCATGAGATGTGATATCCAACTCCTTCCTATTCCAATCCTGAGACTCTTCTGATAGCATGAGATGTGATATCTCAATGCTTCTAATACCAAACCTGAGATCCTTCCGATAGCATGAGATGTGATATCTCAATGCTTCTAATACCAAACCTGAGATCCTTCCTATAACATGAGATGTGATATCCAAATCCTTCCCCTTCCAAACCTGAGACCCTCCCTTTAGCATGAGATGTGATATCCAACTCCTTCCCATTCCATTCCTGAGACCCTTCTGATAGCATGAGATGTGATATCTCAATGCCTCTAATACCAAACCTGAGATCCTACCTCTAACATGAAATGTGATATCCAACTCTTTCCCCTTCCAAACCTGAGAGCCTTCCTATAGCATGAGATGTGATATCCAAGTCCTTCCCATTCCAATCCTGAGACCCTTCCTATAGCTTGAGATGTGATATCCAACTCCTTCCCATTCCAATTCTGAGACCCTTCTTATACTATGAGACTTGATATCTCAATGCTTCTAATACCAAACCTGAGACCCGTAATATAACATGAGATGTGATATCCAAATCCTTCCCCTTCCAAACCTTAGACCCTTCCTTTATCATGAGATGTGATATCCAACTCCTTCCCATTCCAATCCTGAGACCCTTCCGATATCATGAGATGTGATATCTCAAAGCTTCTAATATCAAACTTGAGAGCCTCCCTATAGCATGAGATGTGATATCCAAGTCCTTCCCATTCCAATCCTGAGACCCTTCCTATAGCATGAGATGTGATATCTCAATGCTTCTAATACCAAACCTGAGACCCTTCCTATAACATGAGATGGGAATATCCAACTCCTTCCCATTCCAATCCTGAGACCCTTCCGATAGCAGAGATGTGATATCTCAATGCTTATACCAAACCTGAGATCCTTCCTATAACATGAGATGTGATATCCAACTCCTTCCCATTCCAATCCTGAGACACTTCCTATAGCATGAGATGTGATATCTCACTGCTTATACCAAACCTGAGACCCTTCCCATAGCATGAGATGTGATATCCAACTCCTTCCCATTCCAATCCTCAGACCCTTCCTATAGCATGAGATGTGATATCTCAATGCTTCTAATATCAAACTTGAGACCCTACCTATAGCATGAGATGTGATATCCAAGTCCTTCCCATTCCAATCCTGAGACACTTCCTATAGCATGAGATGTGATATCTCAATGCTTCTAATACCAAACCTGAGACTCTTCCTATAACATGAGATGGGATATCCAACTCCTTCCCATTCCAATCCTGAGACCCTTTTGATAGCAGAGATGTGATATCTCAATGTTTATACCAAACCTGAGACCCTTCCTAAGGCATGAGATGTCATATTCAACTCCTTCCCATTCCAATCCTGAGACCCTTCCTATAGCATGAGATGTGATATCCAACTCCTTCCCATTCCAATCCTGAGACCCTTCCTATAGCATGAGATGTGATGTCTCAATGCTTCTAATACCAAACCTGAGATCCTTCCTATAACATGAGATGTGATATCCAACTCCTTCCATTCCAATCCTGGACCCTTCCTATAGCATGAGATGTGATATCTCAATGCTTATACCAAACCTGAGACCCTTCCTATAGCATGAGATGTGATATCCAACTCCTTCCCATTCCAATCCTGAGACCCTTCCTATAGCCTGAGATGTGATATCTCAATGCCTCTAATACCAAACCTGAGATCCTTCCTCTAACATGAAATGTGATATCCAACTCCTTCACTTTCCAAACCTGAGAGCCTATCTATAGCATGAGATGTGATATCCAAGTCCTTCCCATTCCAATCCTTAGACCCTTCCTACAGCATGCAATATGATATCTCAATGATTCTAATAAAAAACCTGAGACCCGTCCTATAACATGAGATGGGATATCCAACTCCTTCCCATTCCAATCCTGAGACACTTCCGATAGCAGAGATGTGATATCTCAATGTTTATACCAAACCTGAGACCCTTCCTATAACATGAGATGTGATATCCAACTCCTTCCCGTTCCAAACCTGAGACCCTTCCTTTAGCATGAGATGTGATATCCAGCTCCTTCCCATTCCAATCCTGAGACACTTCCGATAGCATGAGATGTGATATCTCAATGCTTCTAATATCAAAACTGAGACCCTCCCTATAGCATGATATGTGATATCTAAGTCCTTCCCATTCCAATCCTGAGACCCTTCCTATAGCATGAGATGTGATATCTCAATGCTTCTACCAAACCTGAGACCCTTCCTTTAGCATGAGATGTGATATCCAACTCCTTCCCATTCCAATCCTGAGACCCTTCCTATAGCATGAGAGGTGATATCTCAATACTTCTAATACCAAACCTGAGATCCTTCCGATAACATGAGATGTGATATCTCAATACTTCTAATACCAAACCTGAGATCCGTCCTATAACATGAGATGTGATATCCAAATCCTTCCCCTTCCAAACCTGAGACCCGCCCTTTAGCATGAGATGTGATATCCAACTCCTTCCCATTCCAATCCTGAGACCCTTCTGATAGCATAAGATATGATATCTCAATGCTTCTATACAAAACCTGAAATCCTTCCGATAGCATGAGATGTGATATCTCAATACTTCTAATACCAAACCTGAGATCCTTCCTATAACATGAGATGTGATATCCAAATCCTTATCTTCCAAACCTGAGACCCTCCCTTTAGCATGAGATGTGATATCCAACTCCTTCACATTCCAATCCTGAGACTCTTCTGATAGCATAAGATATGATATCTCAATGCTTCTATACCAAACCTGAGATCCTTCTGATAGCATGAGATGTGATATCTCAATACTTCTAATACCAAACCTGAGATCCTACCTCTAACATGAAATGTGATATCCAACTCTTTCCCCTTGCAAACCTGAGAGCCTTCCTATAGCATGAGATGTGATATCCAAGTCCTTCCCATTCCAATCCTGAGACCCTTCCTATAACATGAGATGTGATACCCAACTCCTTCCCATTCCAACCTGAGACCCTTCCTATAGCATGAGATGGGATATCCAACTCCTTCCAAATCCAATCCCGATACCCTTCCGATAGCATGAGATCTGATATCCCAATGCTTCTACCAAACCTGAGACCCATACTATGGCATGAGATGTGATATCAAACTCCTTCCCATTCTAATCCTGAGACCCTTCCTATAGCTTGAGATGTGATATCCAACTCCTTCCCATTCCAATTCTGAGACCCTTCCTATACCATGAGACTTGATATCTCAATGCTTCTAATACCAAACCTGAGACCCGTCCTATAACATGAGATGTGATATCCAAATGCTTCCCCTTCCAAACCTAAGACCCTTCCTTTATCATGAGATGTGATAGCCAACTCCTTCCCATTCCAATCTTGAGACCCTTCCGATATCATGAAATGTGATATCTCAATGCTTCTAATATCAAACTTGAGACCCTCCCTATAACATGAGATGGGAATATCCAACTCCTTCCCATTCCGATCCTGAGACCCTTCCGATAGAAGAGATGTGATATCTCAATGCTTATACCAAACCTGAGATCCTTCCTATAACATGAGATGTGATATCCAACTCCTTCCCATTCCAATCCTGAGACCCTTCCTATAGCATGAGATGTGATATCTCAATGCTTCTAATATCAAACTTGAGACCCTCCCTATAGCATGAGATGTGATACCCAAGTCCTTCCCATTCCAATCCTGAGACACTTCCTATAGCATGAGATGTGATATCCAACTGCTTCCCATTCCAATCCTGAGACCATTCCTATAGCATGAGATGTGATATCTCTATGCTTCTAATACCAAACCTGAGATCCTTCCTCTAACATGAAATGGGATATCCAACTCCTTCCCTTTCCAAACCTAAGAGCCTATCTATAGCATGAGATGTGATATCCAAGTCCTTCACATTCCAACCCTTAGACCCTTCCTACAGCATGCAATATGATATCTCAATGATTCTAATAACAAACCTGAGACCCATCCTATAACATGAGATGGGATATTCAACTCCTTCCCATTCCAATCCTGAGACTCTTCCGATAGCAGAGATGTGATATCTCAATGCTTATACCAAACCTGAGACCCTTCCTATAACATGAGATGTGATATCCAAATCCTTCCCGTTCCAAACCGGAGACCCTTCCTTTAGCATGAGATGTGATATCCAGCTCCTTCCCATTCCAATCCTGAGACACTTCCGATAGCATGAGATGTGATATCTCAATGCTTCTAATATCAAAACTGAGACCCTCCCTATAGCATGATATGTGATATCTAAGTCCTTCCCATTCCAATCCTGAGACCCTCCCTATAGCATGAGATGTGATATCCAACTCCTTCCCATTCCAATCCTGAGACCCTTCCTATAGCATGAGATATGATATCTCAATACTTCTAATACCAAACGTGAGATCCTTCCGATAACATGAGATGTGATATCCAAATCCTTCCCCTTCCAAACCTGAGACCCTCCCTTTAGCATGAGATGTGATATCCAACTCCTTCCTATTCCAATCCTGAGACTCTTCTGATAGCATGAGATGTGATATCTCAATGCTTCTAATACCAAACCTGAGATCCTTCCGATAGCATGAGATGTGATATCTCAATGCTTCTAATACCAAACCTGAGATCCTTCCTATAACATGAGATGTGATATCCAAATCCTTCCCCTTCCAAACCTGAGACCCTCCCTTTAGCATGAGATGTGATATCCAACTCCTTCACATTCCATTCCTGAGACCCTTCTGATAGCATGAGATGTGATATCTCAATGCCTCTAATACCAAACCTGAGATCCTACCTCTAACATGAAATGTGATATCCAACTCTTTCCCCTTCCAAACCTGAGAGCCTTCCTATAGCATGAGATGTGATATCCAAGTCCTTCCCATTCCAATCCTGAGACCCTTCCTATAGCTTGAGATGTGATATCCAACTCCTTTCCATTCCAATTCTGAGACCCTTCCTATACTATGAGACTTGATATCTCAATGCTTCTAATACCAAACCTGAGACCCGTAATATAACATGAGATGTGATATCCAAATCCTTCCCCTTCCAAACCTTAGACCCTTCCTTTATCATGAGATGTGATATCCAACTCCTTCCCATTCCAATCCTGAGACCCTTCCGATATCATGAGATGTGATATCTCAAAGCTTCTAATATCAAACTTGAGACCCTCCCTATAGCATGAGATGTGATATCCAAGTCCTTCCCATTCCAATCCTGAGACCCTTCCTATAGCATGAGATGTGATATCTCAATGCTTATACCAAACCTGAGACCCTTCCTATAGCATGAGATGTGATATCCAACTGCTTCCCATTCCAATCCTGAGACCCTTCCTATAGCATGAGATGTGATATCTCTATGCTTCTAATACCAAACCTGAGATCCTTCCTCTAACATGAAATGTGATATCCAACTCCTTCCCTTTCCAAACCTAAGAGCCTATCTATAGCATGAGATGTGATATCCAAGTCCTTCACATTCCAACCCTTAGACCCTTCCTACAGCATGCAATATGATATCTCAATGATTCTAATAACAAACCTGAGACCCGTCCTATAACATGAGATGGGATATCCAACTCCTTCCCATTCCAATCCTGAGACTCTTCCGATAGCAGAGATGTGATATCTCAATGCTTATACCAAACCTGAGACCCTTCCTATAACATGAGATGTGATATCCAAATCCTTCCCGTTCCAAACCTGAGACCCTTCCTTTAGCATGAGATGTGATATCCAGCTCCTTCCCATTCCAATCCTGAGACACTTCCGATAGCATGAGATGTGATATCTCAATGCTTCTAATATCAAAACTGAGACCCTCCCTATAGCATGATATGTGATATCTAAGTCCTTCCCATTCCAATCCTGAGACCCTCCCTATAGCATGAGATGTGATATCCAACTCCTTCCCATTCCAATCCTGAGACCCTTCCTATAGCATGAGATATGATATCTCAATACTTCTAATACCAAACGTGAGATCCTTCCGATAACATGAGATGTGATATCCAAATCCTTCCCCTTCCAAACCTGAGACCCTCCCTTTAGCATGAGATGTGATATCCAACTCCTTCCTATTCCAATCCTGAGACTCTTCTGATAGCATGAGATGTGATATCTCAATGCTTCTAATACCAAAGCTGAGATCCTTCCGATAGCATGAGATGTGATATCTCAATGCTTCTAATACCAAACCTGAGATCCTTCCTATAACATGAGATGTGATATCCAAATCCTTCCCCTTCCAAACCTGAGACCCTCCCTTTAGCATGAGATGTGATATCCAACTCCTTCCCATTCCATTCCTGAGACCCTTCTGATAGCATGAGATGTGATATCTCAATGCCTCTAATACCAAACCTGAGATCCTACCTCTAACATGAAATGTGATATCCAACTCTTTCCCCTTCCAAACCTGAGAGCCTTCCTATAGCATGAGATGTGATATCCAAGTCCTTCCCATTCCAATCCTGAGACCCTTCCTATAGCTTGAGATGTGATATCCAACTTCTTCCCATTCCAATTCTGAGACCCTTCCTATACTATGAGACTTGATATCTCAATGCTTCTAATACCAAACCTGAGACCCGTAATATAACATGAGATGTGATATCCAAATCCTTCCCCTTCCAAACCTTAGACCCTTCCTTTATCATGAGATGTGATATCCAACTCCTTCCCATTCCAATCCTGAGACCCTTCCGATATCATGAGATGTGATATCTCAAAGCTTCTAATATCAAACTTGAGACCCTCCCTATAGCATGAGATGTGATATCCAAGTCCTTCCCATTCCAATCCTGAGACCCTTCCTATAGCATGAGATGTGATATCTCAATGCTTCTAATACCAAACCTGAGACCCTTCCCATAACATGAGATGGGAATATCCAACTCCTTCCCATTCCAATCCTGAGACCCTTCCGATAGCAGAGATGTGATATCTCAATGCTTATACCAAACCTGAGATCCTTCCTATAACATGAGATGTGATATCCAACTCCTTCCCATTCCAATCCTGAGACACTTCCTATAGCATGAGATGTGATATCTCACTGCTTATACCAAACCTGAGACCCTTCCCATAGCATGAGATGTGATATCCAACTCCTTCCAATTTCAATCCTGAGACACTTCCTATAGCATGAGATGTGATATCTCAATGCTTCTAATACCAAACCTGAGACTCTTCCTATAACATGAGATGGGATATCCAACTCCTTCCCATTCCAATCCTGAGACCCTTTTGATAGCAGAGATGTGATATCTCAATTTTTATACCAAACCTGAGACCCTTCCTACGGCATGAGATGTCATATTCAACTCCTTCCCATTCCAATCCTGAGACCCTTCCTATAGCATGAGATGTGATATCCAACTCCTTCCCATTCCAATCCTGAGACCCTTCCTATAGCATGAGATGTGATGTCTCAATGCTTCTAATACCAAACCTGAGACCCTTCCCATAGCATGAGATGTGATATCCAACTCCTTCCCATTTCAATCCTGAGACACTTCCTATAGCATGAGATGTGATATCTCAATGCTTCTAATACCAAACCTGAGACTCTTCCTATAACATGAGATGGGATATCCATCTCCTTCCCATTCCAATCCTGAGACCCTTTTGATAGCAGAGATGTGATATCTCAATGTTTATACCAAACCTGAGACCCTTCCTACGGCATGAGATGTCATATTCAACTCCTTCCCATTCCAATCCTGAGACCCTCCCTATAGCATGATATGTGATATCTAAGTCCTTCCCATTCCAATCCTGAGACCCTTCCTATAGCATGAGATGTGATATCTCAATGCTTCTACCAAACCTGAGACCCTTCCTTTAGCATGAGATGTGATATCCAACTCCTTCCCATTCCAATCCTGAGACCCTTCCTATAGCATGAGAGGTGATATCTCAATACTTCTAATACCAAACCTGAGATCCTTCCGATAACATGAGATGTGATATCTCAATACTTCTAATACCAAACCTGAGATCCGTCCTATAACATGAGATGTGATATCCAAATCCTTCCCCTTCCAAACCTGAGACCCGCCCTTTAGCATGAGATGTGATATCCAACTCCTTCCCATTCCAATCCTGAGACCCTTCTGATAGCATAAGATATGATATCTCAATGCTTCTATACGAAACCTGAAATCCTTCCGATAGCATGAGATGTGATATCTCAATACATCTAATACCAAACCTGAGATCCTTCCTATAACATGAGATGTGATATCCAAATCCTTATCTTCCAAACCTGAGACCCTCCCTTTAGCATGAGATGTGATATCCAACTCCTTCCCATTCCAATCCTGAGACTCTTCTGATAGCATAAGATATGATATCTCAATGCTTCTATACCAAACCTGAGATCCTTCTGATAGCATGAGATGTGATATCTCAATACTTCTAATACCAAACCTGAGATCCTACCTCTAACATGAAATGTGATATCCAACTCTTTCCCCTTGCAAACCTGAGAGCCTTCCTATAGCATGAGATGTGATATCCAAGTCCTTCCCATTCCAACCTGAGACCCTTCCTATAGCATGAGATGGGATATCCAACTCCTTCCAAATCCAATCCCGATACCCTTCCGATAGCATGAGATCTGATATCCCAATGCTTCTACCAAACCTGAGACCCATACTATGGCATGAGATGTGATATCAAACTCCTTCCCATTCTAATCCTGAGACCCTTCCTATAGCTTGAGATGTGATATCCAACTCCTTCCCATTCCAATTCTGAGACCCTTCCTATACCATGAGACTTGATATCTCAATGCTTCTAATACCAAACCTGAGACCCGTCCTATAACATGAGATGTGATATCCAAATGCTTCCCCTTCCAAACCTAAGACCCTTCCTTTATCATGAGATGTGATAGCCAACTCCTTCCCATTCCAATCTTGAGACCCTTCCGATATCATGAAATGTGATATCTCAATGCTTCTAATATCAAACTTGAGACCCTCCCTATAACATGAGATGGGAATATCCAACTCCTTCCCATTCCAATCCTGAGACCCTTCCGATAGCAGAGATGTGATATCTCAATGCTTATACCAAACCTGAGATCCTTCCTATAACATGAGATGTGATATCCAACTCCTTCCCATTCCAATCCTGAGACCCTTCCTATAGCATGAGATGTGATATCTCAATGCTTCTAATATCAAACTTGAGACCCTCCCTATAGCATGAGATGTGATACCCAAGTCCTTCCCATTCCAATCCTGAGACACTTCCTATAGCATGAGATGTGATATCCAACTGCTTCCCATTCCAATCCTGAGACCATTCCTATAGCATGAGATGTGATATCTCTATGCTTCTAATACCAAACCTGAGATCCTTCCTCTAACATGAAATGTAATATCCAACTCCTTCCCTTTCCAAACCTAAGAGCCTATCTATAGCATGAGATGTGATATCCAAGTCCTTCACATTCCAATCTTGAGACCCTTCCGATATCATGAAATGTGATATCTCAATGCTTCTAATATCAAACTTGAGACCCTCCCTATAACATGAGATGGGAATATCCAACTCCTTCCCATTCCAATCCTGAGACCCTTCCGATAGCAGAGTTGTGATATCTCAATGCTTATACCAAACCTGAGATCCTTCCTATAACATGAGATGTGATATCCAACTCCTTCCCATTCCAATCCTGAGACACTTCCTATAGCATGAGATGTGATATCTCACTGCTTATACCAAACCTGAGACCCTTCCTATAGCATGAGATGTGATATCCAACTCCTTCCCATTCCAATCCTGAGACCCTTCCTATAGCATGAGATGTGATATCTCAATGCTTCTAATATCAAACTTGAGACCCTCCCTATAGCATGAGATGTGATACCCAAATCCTTCCCATTCCAATCCTGAGACACTTCCTATAGCATGAGATGTGATATCCAACTGCTTCCCATTCGATATCTCTATGCTTCTAATACCAAACCTGAGATCCTTCCTCTAACATGAAATGTGATATCCAACTCCTTCCCTTTCCAAACCTAAGAGCCTATCTATAGCATGGGATGTGATATCCAAGTCCTTCACATTCCAACCCTTAGACCCTTCCTACAGCATGCAATATAATATCTCAATGATTCTAATAACAAACCTGAGACCCGTCCTATAACATGAGATGGGATATTCAACTCCTTCCCATTCCAATCCTGAGACTCTTCCGATAGCAGAGATGTGATATCTCAATGCTTATACCAAACCTGAGACCATTCCTATAACATGAGATGTGATATCCAAATCCTTCCCGTTCCAAACCTGAGACCCTTCCTTTAGCATGAGATGTGATATCCAGCTCCTTCCCATTCCAATCCTGAGACACTTCCGATAGCATGAGATGTGATATCTCAATGCTTCTAATATCAAAACTGAGACCCTCCCTATAGCATGATATGTGGTATCTAAGTCCTTCCCATTCCAATCCTGAGACCCTCCCTATAGCATGAGATGTGATATCCAACTCCTTCCCATTCCAATCCTGAGACCCTTCCTATAGCATGAGATATGATATCTCAATACTTCTAATACCAAACGTGAGATCCTTCCGATAACATGAGATGTGATATCCAAATCCTTCCCCTTCCAAACCTGAGACCCTCCCTTTAGCATGAGATGTGATATCCAACTCCTTCCTATTCCAATCCTGAGACTCTTCTGATAGCATGAGATGTGATATCTCAATGCTTCTAATACCAAACCTGAGATCCTTCCGATAGCATGAGATGTGATATCTCAATGCTTCTAATACCAAACCTGAGATCCTTCCTATAACATGAGATGTGATATCCAAATCCTTCCCCTTCCAAACCTGAGACCCTCCCTTTAGCATGAGATGTGATATCCAACTCCTTCACATTCCATTCCTGAGACCCTTCTGATAGCATGAGATGTGATATCTCAATGCCTCTAATACCAAACCTGAGATCCTACCTCTAACATGAAATGTGATATCCAACTCTTTCCCCTTCCAAACCTGAGAGCCTTCCTATAGCATGAGATGTGATATCCAAGTCCTTCCCATTCCAATCCTGAGACCCTTCCTATAGCTTGAGATGTGATATCCAACTCCTTTCCATTCCAATTCTGAGACCCTTCCTATACTATGAGACTTGATATCTCAATGCTTCTAATACCAAACCTGAGACCCGTAATATAACATGAGATGTGATATCCAAATCCTTCCCCTTCCAAACCTTAGACCCTTCCTTTATCATGAGATGTGATATCCAACTCCTTCCCATTCCAATCCTGAGACCCTTCCGATATCATGAGATGTGATATCTCAAAGCTTCTAATATCAAACTTGAGACCCTCCCTATAGCATGAGATGTGATATCCAAGTCCTTCCCATTCCAATCCTGAGACCCTTCCTATAGCATGAGATGTGATATCTCAATGCTTATACCAAACCTGAGACCCTTCCTATAGCATGAGATGTGATATCCAACTGCTTCCCATTCCAATCCTGAGACCCTTCCTATAGCATGAGATGTGATATCTCTATGCTTCTAATACCAAACCTGAGATCCTTCCTCTAACATGAAATGTGATATCCAACTCCTTCCCTTTCCAAACCTAAGAGCCTATCTATAGCATGAGATGTGATATCCAAGTCCTTCACATTCCAACCCTTAGACCCCTCCTACAGCATGCAATATGATATCTCAATGATTCTAATAACAAACCTGAGACCCGTCCTATAACATGAGATGGGATATCCAACTCCTTCCCATTCCAATCCTGAGACTCTTCCGATAGCAGAGATGTGATATCTCAATGCTTATACCAAACCTGAGACCCTTCCTATAACATGAGATGTGATATCCAAATCCTTCCCGTTCCAAAACTGAGACCCTTCCTTTAGCATGAGATGTGATATCCAGCTCCTTCCCATTCCAATGCTGAGACACTTCCGATAGCATGAGATGTGATATCTCAATGCTTCTAATATCAAAACTGAGACCCTCCCTATAGCATGATATGTGATATCTAAGTCCTTCCCATTCCAATCCTGAGACCCTCCCTATAGCATGAGATGTGATATCCAACTGCTTCCCATTCCAATCCTGAGACCCTTCCTATAGCATGAGATGTGATATCTCAATGCTTCTAATATCAAACTTGAGACCCTCCCTATAGCATGAGATGTGATACCCAAATCCTTCCCATTCCAATCCTGAGACACTTCCTATAGCATGAGATGTGATATCCAACTGCTTCCCATTCGATATCTCTATGCTTCTAATACCAAACCTGAGATCCTTCCTCTAACATGAAATGTGATATCCAACTCCTTCCCTTTCCAAACCTAAGAGCCTATCTATAGCATGGGATGTGATATCCAAGTCCTTCACATTCCAACCCTTAGACCCTTCCTACAGCATGCAATATAATATCTCAATGATTCTAATAACAAACCTGAGACCCGTCCTATAACATGAGATGGGATATTCAACTCCTTCCCATTCCAATCCTGAGACTCTTCCGATAGCAGAGATGTGATATCTCAATGCTTATACCAAACCTGAGACCATTCCTATAACATGAGATGTGATATCCAAATCCTTCCCGTTCCAAACCTGAGACCCTTCCTTTAGCATGAGATGTGATATCCAGCTCCTTCCCATTCCAATCCTGAGACACTTCCGATAGCATGAGATGTGATATCTCAATGCTTCTAATATCAAAACTGAGACCCTCCCTATAGCATGATATGTGGTATCTAAGTCCTTCCCATTCCAATCCTGAGACCCTCCCTATAGCATGAGATGTGATATCCAACTCCTTCCCATTCCAATCCTGAGACCCTTCCTATAGCATGAGATATGATATCTCAATACTTCTAATACCAAACGTGAGATCCTTCCGACAACATGAGATGTGATATCCAAATCCTTCCCCTTCCAAACCTGAGACCCTCCCTTTAGCATGAGATGTGATATCCAACTCCTTCCTATTCCAATCCTGAGACTCTTCTGATAGCATGAGATGTGATATCTCAATGCTTCTAATACCAAACCTGAGATCCTTCCGATAGCATGAGATGTGATATCTCAATGCTTCTAATACCAAACCTGAGATCCTTCCTATAACATGAGATGTGATATCCAAATCCTTCCCCTTCCAAACCTGAGACCCTCCCTTTAGCATGAGATGTGATATCCAACTCCTTCACATTCCATTCCTGAGACCCTTCTGATAGCATGAGATGTGATATCTCAATGCCTCTAATACCAAACCTGAGATCCTACCTCTAACATGAAATGTGATATCCAACTCTTTCCCCTTCCAAACCTGAGAGCCTTCCTATAGCATGAGATGTGATATCCAAGTCCTTCCCATTCCAATCCTGAGACCCTTCCTATAGCTTGAGATGTGATATCCAACTCCTTTCCATTCCAATTCTGAGACCCTTCCTATACTATGAGACTTGATATCTCAATGCTTCTAATACCAAACCTGAGACCCGTAATATAACATGAGATGTGATATCCAAATCCTTCCCCTTCCAAACCTTAGACCCTTCCTTTATCATGAGATGTGATATCCAACTCCTTCCCATTCCAATCCTGAGACCCTTCCGATATCATGAGATGTGATATCTCAAAGCTTCTAATATCAAACTTGAGACCCTCCCTATAGCATGAGATGTGATATCCAAGTCCTTCCCATTCCAATCCTGAGACCCTTCCTATAGCATGAGATGTGATATCTCAATGCTTATACCAAACCTGAGACCCTTCCTATAGCATGAGATGTGATATCCAACTGCTTCCCATTCCAATCCTGAGACCCTTCCTATAGCATGAGATGTGATATCTCTATGCTTCTAATACCAAACCTGAGATCCTTCCTCTAACATGAAATGTGATATCCAACTCCTTCCCTTTCCAAACCTAAGAGCCTATCTATAGCATGAGATGTGATATCCAAGTCCTTCACATTCCAACCCTTAGACCCCTCCTACAGCATGCAATATGATATCTCAATGATTCTAATAACAAACCTGAGACCCGTCCTATAACATGAGATGGGATATCCAACTCCTTCCCATTCCAATCCTGAGACTCTTCCGATAGCAGAGATGTGATATCTCAATGCTTATACCAAACCTGAGACCCTTCCTATAACATGAGATGTGATATCCAAATCCTTCCCGTTCCAAAACTGAGACCCTTCCTTTAGCATGAGATGTGATATCCAGCTCCTTCCCATTCCAATGCTGAGACACTTCCGATAGCATGAGATGTGATATCTCAATGCTTCTAATATCAAAACTGAGACCCTCCCTATAGCATGATATGTGATATCTAAGTCCTTCCCATTCCAATCCTGAGACCCTCCCTATAGCATGAGATGTGATATCCAACTCCTTCCCATTCCAATCCTGAGACCCTTCCTATAGCATGAGATATGATATCTCAATACTTCTAATACCAAACGTGAGATCCTTCCGATAACATGAGATGTGATATCCAAATCCTTCCCCTTCCAAACCTAAGACCCTCCCTTTAGCATGAGATGTGATATCCAACTCCTTCCTATTCCAATCCTGAGACTCTTCTGATAGCATGAGATGTGATATCTCAATGCTTCTAATACCAAACCTGAGATCCTTCCGATAGCATGAGATGTGATATCTCAATGCTTCTAATACCAAACCTGAGATCCTTCCTATAACATGAGATGTGATATCCAAATCCTTCCCCTTCCAAACCTGAGACCCTCCCTTTAGCATGAGATGTGATATCCAACTCCTTCCCATTCCATTCCTGAGACCCTTCTGATAGCATGAGATGTGATATCTCAATGCCTCTAATACCAAACCTGAGATCCTACCTCTAACATGAAATGTGATATCCAACTCTTTCCCCTTCCAAACCTGAGAGCCTTCCTATAGCATGAGATGTGATATCCAAGTCCTTCCCATTCCAATCCTGAGACCCTTCCTATAGCTTGAGATGTGATATCCAACTCCTTCCCATTCCAATTCTGAGACCCTTCCTATACTATGAGACTTGATATCTCAATGCTTCTAATACCAAACCTGAGACCCGTAATATAACATGAGATGTGATATCCAAATCCTTCCCCTTCCAAACCTTAGACCCTTCCTTTATCATGAGATGTGATATCCAACTCCTTCCCATTCCAATCCTGAGACCCTTCCGATATCATGAGATGTGATATCTCAAAGCTTCTAATATCAAACTTGAGACCCTCCCTATAGCATGAGATGTGATATCCAAGTCCTTCCCATTCCAATCCTGAGACCCTTCCTATAGCATGAGATGTGATATCTCAATGCTTCTAATACCAAACCTGAGACCCTTCCTATAACATGAGATGGGAATATCCAACTCCTTCCCATTCCAATCCTGAGACCCTTCCGATAGCAGAGATGTGATATCTCAATGCTTATACCAAACCTGAGATCCTTCCTATAACATGAGATGTGATATCCAACTCCTTCCCATTCCAATCCTGAGACACTTCCTATAGCATGAGATGTGATATCTCACTGCTTATACCAAACCTGAGACCCTTCCCATAGCATGAGATGTGATATCCAACTCCTTCCCATTCCAATCCTGAGACCCTTCCGATAGCAGAGATGTGATATCTCAATGCTTCTAATACCAAACCTGAGACTCTTCCTATAACATGAGATGGGATATCCAACTCCTTCCCATTCCAATCCTGAGACCCTTTTGATAGCAGAGATGTGATATCTCAATGTTTATACCAAACCTGAGACCCTTCCTACGGCATGAGATGTCATATTCAACTCCTTCCCATTCCAATCCTGAGACCCTTCCTATAGCATGAGATGTGATATCCAACTCCTTCCCATTCCAATCCTGAGACCCTTCCTATAGCATGAGATGTGATGTCTCAATGCTTCTAATACCAAACCTGAGATCCTTCCTATAACATGAGATGTGATATCCAACTCCTTCCATTCCAATCCTGGACCCTTCCTAAAGCATGAGATGTGATATCTCAATGCTTACACCAAACCTGAGACCCTTCCTATAGCATGAGATGTGATATCCTACTCCTTCCCATTCCAATCCTGAGACCCTTCCTATAGCCTGAGATGTGATATCTCAATGCCTCTAATACCAAACCTGAGATCCTTCCTCTAACATGAAATGTGATATCCAACTCCTTCACTTTCCAAACCTGAGAGCCTATCTATAGCATGAGATGTGATATCCAAGTCCTTCCCATTCCAATCCTTAGACCCTTCCTACAGCATGCAATATGATATCTCAATGATTCTAATAAAAAACCTGAGACCCGTCCTATAACATGAGATGGGATATCCAACTCCTTCCCATTCCAATCCTGAGACACTTCCGATAGCAGAGATGTGATATCTCAATGTTTATACCAAACCTGAGACCCTTCCTATAACATGAGATGTGATATCCAACTCCTTCCCGTTCCAAACCTGAGACCCTTCCTTTAGCATGAGATGTGATATCCAGCTCCTTCCCATTCCAATCCTGAGACACTTCCGATAGCATGAGATGTGATATCTCAATGCTTCTAATATCAAAACTGAGACCCTCCCTATAGCATGATATGTGATATCTAAGTCCTTCCCATTCCAATCCTGAGACCCTTCCTTTAGCATGAGATGTGATATCTCAATGCTTCTACCAAACCTGAGACCCTTCCTTTAGCATGAGATGTGATATCCAACTCCTTCCCATTCCAATCCTGAGACCCTTCTGATAGCATAAGATATGATATCTCAATGCTTCTATACCAAACCTGAGATCCTTCCGATAGCATGAGATGTGATATCTCAATACTTCTAATACCAAACCTGAGATCCTTCCTATAACATGAGATGTGATATCCAAATCCTTATCTTCCAAACCTGAGACCCTCCCTTTAGCATGAGATGTGATATCCAACTCCTTCCCATTCCAATCCTGAGACTCTTCTGATAGCATAAGATATGATATCTCAATGCTTCTATACCAAACCTGAGATCCTTCTGATAGCATGAGATGTGATATCTCAATACTTCTAATACCAAACCTGAGATCCTACCTCTAACATGAAATGTGATATCCAACTCTTTCCCCTTGCAAACCTGAGAGCCTTCCTATAGCATGAGATGTGATATCCAAGTCCTTCCCATTCCAATCCTGAGACCCTTCCTATAACATGAGATGTGATACCCAAATCCTTCCCATTCCAACCTGAGACCCTTCCTATAGCATGAGATGGGATATCCAACTCCTTCCAAATCCAATCCCGATACCCTTCCGATAGCATGAGATCTGATATCCCAATGCTTCTACCAAACCTGAGACCCATACTATGGCATGAGATGTGATATCAAACTCCTTCCCATTCTAATCCTGAGACCCTTCCTATAGCTTGAGATGTGATATCCAACTCCTTCCCATTCCAATTCTGAGACCCTTCCTATACCATGAGACTTGATATCTCAATGCTTCTAATACCAAACCTGAGACCCGTCCTATAACATGAGATGTGATATCCAAATGCTTCCCCTTCCAAACCTTAGACCCTTCCTTTATCATGAGATGTGATAGCCAACTCCTTCCCATTCCAATCTTGAGACCCTTCCGATATCATGAAATGTGATATCTCAATGCTTCTAATATCAAACTTGAGACCCTCCCTATAACATGAGATGGGAAAATCCAACTCCTTCCCATTCCAATCCTGAGACCCTTCCGATAGCAGAGTTGTGATATCTCAATGCTTATACCAAACCTGAGATCCTTCCTATAACATGAGATGTGATATCCAACTCCTTCCCATTCCAATCCTGAGACACTTCCTATAGCATGAGATGTGATATCTCACTGCTTATACCAAACCTGAGACCCTTCCTATAGCATGAGATGTGATATCCAACTCCTTCCCATTCCAATCCTGAGACCCTTCCTATAGCATGAGATGTGATATCTCAATGCTTCTAATATCAAACTTGAGACCCTCCCTATAGCATGAGATGTGATACCCAAGTCCTTCCCATTCCAATCCTGAGACACTTCCTATAGCATGAGATGTGATATCCAACTGCTTCCCATTCCAATCCTGAGACCCTTCCTATAGCATGAGATGTGATATCTCTATGCTTCTAATACCAAACCTGAGATCCTTCCTCTAACATGAAATGTGATATCCAACTCCTTCTCTTTCCAAACCTAAGAGCCTATCTATAGCATGAGATGTGATATCCAAGTCCTTCACATTCCAACCCTTAGACCCTTCCTACAGCATGCAATATGATATCTCAATGATTCTAATAACAAACCTGAGACCCGTCCTATAACATGAGATGGGATATTCAACTCCTTCCCATTCCAATCCTGAGACTCTTCCGATAGCAGAGATGTGATATCTCAATGCTTATACCAAACCTGAGACCATTCCTATAACATGAGATGTGATATCCAAATCCTTCCCGTTCCAAACCTGAGACCCTTCCTTTAGCATGAGATGTGATATCCAGCTCCTTCCCATTCCAATCCTGAGACACTTCCGATAGCATGAGATGTGATATCTCAATGCTTCTAATATCAAAACTGAGACCCTCCCTATAGCATGATATGTGGTATCTAAGTCCTTCCCATTCCAATCCTGAGACCCTCCCTATAGCATGAGATGTGATATCCAACTCCTTCCCATTCCAATCCTGAGACCCTTCCTATAGCATGAGATATGATATCTCAATACTTCTAATACCAAACGTGAGATCCTTCCGATAACATGAGATGTGATATCCAAATCCTTCCCCTTCCAAACCTGAGACCCTCCCTTTAGCATGAGATGTGATATCCAACTCCTTCCTATTCCAATCCTGAGACTCTTCTGATAGCATGAGATGTGATATCTCAATGCTTCTAATACCAAACCTGAGATCCTTCCGATAGCATGAGATGTGATATCTCAATGCTTCTAATACCAAACCTGAGATCCTTCCTATAACATGAGATGTGATATCCAAATCCTTCCCCTTCCAAACCTGAGACCCTCCCTTTAGCATGAGATGTGATATCCAACTCCTTCACATTCCATTCCTGAGACCCTTCTGATAGCATGAGATGTGATATCTCAATGCCTCTAATACCAAACCTGAGATCCTACCTCTAACATGAAATGTGATATCCAACTCTTTCCCCTTCCAAACCTGAGAGCCTTCCTATAGCATGAGATGTGATATCCAAGTCCTTCCCATTCCAATCCTGAGACCCTTCCTATAGCTTGAGATGTGATATCCAACTCCTTTCCATTCCAATTCTGAGACCCTTCCTATACTATGAGACTTGATATCTCAATGCTTCTAATACCAAACCTGAGACCCGTAATATAACATGAGATGTGATATCCAAATCCTTCCCCTTCCAAACCTTAGACCCTTCCTTTATCATGAGATGTGATATCCAACTCCTTCCCATTCCAATCCTGAGACATTTCCGATATCATGAGATGTGATATCTCAAAGCTTCTAATATCAAACTTGAGACCCTCCCTATAGCATGAGATGTGATATCCAAGTCCTTCCCATTCCAATCCTGAGACCCTTCCTATAGCATGAGATGTGATATCTCAATGCTTATACCAAACCTGAGACCCTTCCTATAGCATGAGATGTGATATCCAACTGCTTCCCATTCCAATCCTGAGACCCTTCCTATAGCATGAGATGTGATATCTCTATGCTTCTAATACCAAACCTGAGATCCTTCCTCTAACATGAAATGTGATATCCAACTCCTTCCCTTTCCAAACCTAAGAGCCTATCTATAGCATGAGATGTGATATCCAAGTCCTTCACATTCCAACCCTTAGACCCTTCCTACAGCATGCAATATGATATCTCAATGATTCTAATAACAAACCTGAGACCCGTCCTATAACATGAGATGGGATATCCAACTCCTTCCCATTCCAATCCTGAGACTCTTCCGATAGCAGAGATGTGATATCTCAATGCTTATACCAAACCTGAGACCCTTCCTATAACATGAGATGTGATATCCAAATCCTTCCCGTTCCAAACCTGAGACCCTTCCTTTAGCATGAGATGTGATATCCAGCTCCTTCCCATTCCAATCCTGAGACACTTCCGATAGCATGAGATGTGATATCTCAATGCTTCTAATATCAAAACTGAGACCCTCCCTATAGCATGATATGTGATATCTGAGTCCTTCCCATTCCAATCCTGAGACCCTCCCTATAGCATGAGATGTGATATCCAACTCCTTCCCATTCCAATCCTGAGACCCTTCCTATAGCATGAGATATGATATCTCAATACTTCTAATACCAAACGTGAGATCCTTCCGATAACATGAGATGTGATATCCAAATCCTTCCCCTTCCAAACCTAAGACCCTCCCTTTAGCATGAGATGTGATATCCAACTCCTTCCTATTCCAATCCTGAGACTCTTCTGATAGCATGAGATGTGATATCTCAATGCTTCTAATACCAAACCTGAGATCCTTCCGATAGCATGAGATGTGATATCTCAATGCTTCTAATACCAAACCTGAGATCCTTCCTATAACATGAGATGTGATATCCAAATCCTTCCCCTTCCAAACCTGAGACCCTCCCTTTAGCATGAGATGTGATATCCAACTCCTTCCCATTCCATTCCTGAGACCCTTCTGATAGCATGAGATGTGATATCTCAATGACTCTAATACCAAACCTGAGATCCTACCTCTAACATGAAATGTGATATCCAACTCTTTCCCCTTCCAAACCTGAGAGCCTTCCTATAGCATGAGATGTGATATCCAAGTCCTTCCCATTCCAATCCTGAGACCCTTCCTATAGCTTGAGATGTGATATCCAACTCCTTCCCATTCCAATTCTGAGACCCTTCCTATACTATGAGACTTGATATCTCAATGCTTCTAATACCAAACCTGAGACCCGTAATATAACATGAGATGTGATATCCAAATCCTTCCCCTTCCAAACCTTAGACCCTTCCTTTATCATGAGATGTGATATCCAACTCCTTCCCATTCCAATCCTGAGACCCTTCCGATATCATGAGATGTGATATCTCAAAGCTTCTAATATCAAACTTGAGACCCTCCCTATAGCATGAGATGTGATATCCAAGTCCTTCCCATTCCAATCCTGAGACCCTTCCTATAGCAGAGATGTGATATCTCACTGCTTATACCAAACCTGAGACCCTTCCCATAGCATGAGATGTGATATCCAACTCCTTCCCATTCCAATCCTGAGACCCTTCCGATGGCAGAGATGTGATATCTCAATGCTTCTAATACCAAACCTGAGACTCTTCCTATAACATGAGATGGGATATCCAACTCCTTCCCATTCCAATCCTGAGACCCTTTTGATAGCAGAGATGTGATATCTCAATGTTTATACCAAACCTGAGACCCTTCCTACGGCATGAGATGTCATATTCAACTCCTTCCCATTCCAATCCTTAGACCCTTCCTATAGCATGAGATGTGATATCCAACTCCTTCCCATTCCAATCCTGAGACCCTTCCTATAGCATGAGATGTGATGTCGCAATGCTTCTAATACCAAACCTGAGATCCTTCCTATAACATGAGATGTGATATCCAACTCCTTCCATTCCAATCCTGGACCCTTCCTATAGCATGAGATGTGATATCTCAATGCTTATACCAAACCTGAGACCCTTCCTATAGCATGAGATGTGATATCCAACTCCTTCCCATTCCAATCCTGAGACCCTTCCTATAGCCTGAGATGTGATATCTCAATGCCTCTAATACCAAACCTGAGATCCTTCCTCTAACATGAAATGTGATATCCAACTCCTTCACTTTCCAAACCTGAGAGCCTATCTATAGCATGAGATGTGATATCCAAGTCCTTCCCATTCCAATCCTTAGACCCTTCCTACAGCATGCAATATGATATCTCAATGATTCTAATAAAAAACCTGAGACCCGTCCTATAACATGAGATGGGATATCCAACTCCTTCCCATTCCAATCCTGAGACACTTCCGATAGCAGAGATGTGATATCTCAATGTTTATACCAAACCTGAGACCCTTCCTATAACATGAGATGTGATATCCAACTCCTTCCCGTTCCAAACCTGAGACCCTTCCTTTAGCATGAGATGTGATATCCAGCTCCTTCCCATTCCAATCCTGAGACACTTCCGATAGCATGAGATGTGATATCTCAATGCTTCTAATATCAAAACTGAGACCCTCCCTATAGCATGATATGTGATATCTAAGTCCTTCCCATTCCAATCCTGAGACCCTTCCTATAGCATGAGATGTGATATCTCAATGCTTCTACCAAACCTGAGACCCTTCCTTTAGCATGAGATGTGATATCCAACTCCTTCCCATTCCAATCCTGAGACCCTTCTGATAGCATAAGATATGATATCTCAATGCTTCTATACCAAACCTGAGATCCTTCCGATAGCATGAGATGTGATATCTCAATACTTCTAATACCAAACCTGAGATCCTTCCTATAACATGAGATGTGATATCCAAATCCTTATCTTCCAAACCTGAGACCCTCCCTTTAGCATGAGATGTGATATCCAACTCCTTACCATTCCAATCCTGAGACTCTTCTGATAGCATAAGATATGATATCTCAATGCTTCTATACCAAACCTGAGATCCTTCTGATAGCATTAGATGTGATATCTCAATACTTCTAATACCAAACCTGAGATCCTACCTCTAACATGAAATGTGATATCCAACTCTTTACACTTGCAAACCAGAGAGCCTTCCTATAGCATGAGATGTGATATCCAAGTCCTTCCCATTCCAATCCTGAGACCCTTCCTATAACATGAGATGTGATATCCAACTCCTTCCCATTCCAACCTGAGACCCTTCCTATAGCATGAGATGGGATATCCAACTCCTTCCAAATCCAATCCCGATACCCTTCCGATAGCATGAGATCTGATATCCCAATGCTTCTACCAAACCTGAGACCCATACTATGGCATGAGATGTGATATCAAACTCCTTCCCATTCTAATCCTGAGACCCTTCCTATAGCTTGAGATGTGATATCCAACTCCTTCCCATTCCAATTCTGAGACCCTTCCTATACCATGAGACTTGATATCTCAATGCTTCTAATACCAAACCTGAGACCTGTCCTATAACATGAGATGTGATATCCAAATCCTTCCCCTTCCAAACCTTAGACCCTTCCTTTATCATGAGATGTGATAGCCAACTCCTTCCCATTCCAATCTTGAGACCCTTCCGATATCATGAAATGTGATATCTCAATGCTTCTAATATCAAACTTGAGACCCTCCCTATAACATGAGATGGGAATATCCAACTCCTTCCCATTCCAATCCTGAGACCCTTCCGATAGCAGAGATGTGATATCTCAATGCTTATACCAAACCTGAGATCCTTCCTATAACATGAGATGTGATATCCAACTCCTTCCCATTCCAATCCTGAGACACTTCCTATAGCATGAGATGTGATATCTCACTGCTTATACCAAACCTGAGACCCTTCCTATAGCATGAGATGTGATATCCAACTCCTTCCCATTCCAATCCTGAGACCCTTCCTATAGCATGAGATGTGATATCTCAATGCTTCTAATATCAAACTTGAGACCCTCCCTATAGCATGAGATGTGATACCCAAGTCCTTCCCATTCCAATCCTGAGACCCTTCCTATAGCATGAGATGTGATATCCAACTGCTTCCCATTCCAATCCTGAGACCCTTCCTATAGCATGAGATGTGATATCTCTATGCTTCTAATACCAAACCTGAGATCCTTCCTCTAACATGAAATGTGATATCCAACTCCTTCCCTTTCCAAACCTAAGAGCCTATCTATAGCATGAGATGTGATATCCAAGTCCTTCACATTCCAACCCTTAGACCCTTCCTACAGCATGCAATATGATATCTCAATGATTCTAATAACAAACCTGAGACCCGTCCTATAACATGAGATGGGATATTCAACTCCTTCCCATTCCAATCCTGAGACTCTTCCGATAGCAGAGATGTGATATCTCAATGCTTCTAATATCAAAACTGAGACCCTCCCTATAGCATGATATGTGATATCTAAGTCCTTCCCATTCCAATCCTGAGACCCTCCCTATAGCATGAGATGTGATATCCAACTCCTTCCCATTCCAATCCTGAGACCCTTCCTATAGCATGAGATATGATATCTCAATACTTCTAATACCAAACGTGAGATCCTTCCGATAACATGAGATGTGATATCCAAATCCTTCCCCTTCCAAACCTGAGACCCTCCCTTTAGCATGAGATGTGATATCCAACTCCTTCCTATTCCAATCCTGAGACTCTTCTGATAGCATGAGATGTGATATCTCAATGCTTCTAATACCAAACCTGAGATCCTTCCGATAGCATGAGATGTGATATCTCAATGCTTCTAATACCAAACCTGAGATCCTTCCTATAACATGAGATGTGATATACAAATCCTTCCCCTTCCAAACCTGAGACCCTCCCTTTAGCATGAGATGTGATATCCAACTCCTTCCCATTCCATTCCTGAGACCCTTCTGATAGCATGAGATGTGATATCTCAATGCCTCTAATACCAAACCTGAGATCCTACCTCTAACATGAAATGTGATATCCAACTCTTTCCCCTTCCAAACCTGAGAGCCTTCCTATAGCATGAGATGTGATATCCAAGTCCTTCCCATTCCAATCCTGAGACCCTTCCTATAGCTTGAGATGTGATATCCAACTCCTTCCCATTCCAATTCTGAGACCCTTCCTATACTATGAGACTTGATATCTCAATGCTTCTAATACCAAACCTGAGACCCGTAATATAACATGAGATGTGATATCCAAATCCTTCCCCTTCCAAACCTTAGACCCTTCCTTTATCATGAGATGTGATATCCAACTCCTTCCCATTCCAATCCTGAGACCCTTCCGATATCATGAGATGTGATATCTCAAAGCTTCTAATATCAAACTTGAGACCCTCCCTATAGCATGAGATGTGATATCCAAGTCCTTCCCATTCCAATCCTGAGACCCTTCCTATAGCATGAGATGTGATATCTCAATGCTTCTAATACCAAACCTGAGACCCTTCTTATAACATGAGATGGGAATATCCAACTCCTTCCCATTCCAATCCTGAGACCCTTCCTATAGCATGAGATGTGATATCTCAATGCTTCTAATATCAAACTTGAGACCCTACCTATAGCATGAGATGTGATATCCAAGTCCTTCCCATTCCAATCCTGAGACACTTCCTATAGCATGAGATGTGATATCTCAATGCTTCTAATATCAAACTTGAGACCCTTCCGATAGCAGAGATGTGATATCTCAATGCTTATACCAAACCTGAGATCCTTCCTATAACATGAGATGTGATATCCAACTCCTTCCCATTCCAAACCTGAGACCCTCCCTATAGCATGATATGTGATATCTGAGTCCTTCCCATTCCAATCCTGAGACCCTCCCTATAGCATGAGATGTGATATCCAACTCCTTCCCATTCCAATCCTGAGACCCTTCCTATAGCATGAGATATGATATCTCAATACTTCTAATACCAAACGTGAGATCCTTCCGATAACATGAGATGTGATATCCAAATCCTTCCCCTTCCAAACCTAAGACCCTCCCTTTAGCATGAGATGTGATATCCAACTCCTTCCTATTCCAATCCTGAGACTCTTCTGATAGCATGAGATGTGATATCTCAATGCTTCTAATACCAAACCTGAGATCCTTCCGATAGCATGAGATGTGATATCTCAATGCTTCTAATACCAAACCTGAGATCCTTCCTATAACATGAGATGTGATATCCAAATCCTTCCCCTTCCAAACCTGAGACCCTCCCTTTAGCATGAGATGTGATATCCAACTCCTTCCCATTCCATTCCTGAGACCCTTCTGATAGCATGAGATGTGATATCTCAATGACTCTAATACCAAACCTGAGATCCTACCTCTAACATGAAATGTGATATCCAACTCTTTCCCCTTCCAAACCTGAGAGCCTTCCTATAGCATGAGATGTGATATCCAAGTCCTTCCCATTCCAATCCTGAGACCCTTCCTATAGCTTGAGATGTGATATCCAACTCCTTCCCATTCCAATTCTGAGACCCTTCCTATACTATGAGACTTGATATCTCAATGCTTCTAATACCAAACCTGAGACCCGTAATATAACATGAGATGTGATATCCAAATCCTTCCCCTTCCAAACCTTAGACCCTTCCTTTATCATGAGATGTGATATCCAACTCCTTCCCATTCCAATCCTGAGACCCTTCCGATATCATGAGATGTGATATCTCAAAGCTTCTAATATCAAACTTGAGACCCTCCCTATAGCATGAGATGTGATATCCAAGTCCTTCCCATTCCAATCCTGAGACCCTTCCTATAGCAGAGATGTGATATCTCACTGCTTATACCAAACCTGAGACCCTTCCCATAGCATGAGATGTGATATCCAACTCCTTCCCATTCCAATCCTGAGACCCTTCCGATGGCAGAGATGTGATATCTCAATGCTTCTAATACCAAACCTGAGACTCTTCCTATAACATGAGATGGGATATCCAACTCCTTCCCATTCCAATCCTGAGACCCTTTTGATAGCAGAGATGTGATATCTCAATGTTTATACCAAACCTGAGACCCTTCCTACGGCATGAGATGTCATATTCAACTCCTTCCCATTCCAATCCTTAGACCCTTCCTATAGCATGAGATGTGATATCCAACTCCTTCCCATTCCAATCCTGAGACCCTTCCTATAGCATGAGATGTGATGTCGCAATGCTTCTAATACCAAACCTGAGATCCTTCCTATAACATGAGATGTGATATCCAACTCCTTCCATTCCAATCCTGGACCCTTCCTATAGCATGAGATGTGATATCTCAATGCTTATACCAAACCTGAGACCCTTCCTATAGCATGAGATGTGATATCCAACTCCTTCCCATTCCAATCCTGAGACCCTTCCTATAGCCTGAGATGTGATATCTCAATGCCTCTAATACCAAACCTGAGATCCTTCCTCTAACATGAAATGTGATATCCAACTCCTTCACTTTCCAAACCTGAGAGCCTATCTATAGCATGAGATGTGATATCCAAGTCCTTCCCATTCCAATCCTTAGACCCTTCCTACAGCATGCAATATGATATCTCAATGATTCTAATAAAAAACCTGAGACCCGTCCTATAACATGAGATGGGATATCCAACTCCTTCCCATTCCAATCCTGAGACACTTCCGATAGCAGAGATGTGATATCTCAATGTTTATACCAAACCTGAGACCCTTCCTATAACATGAGATGTGATATCCAACTCCTTCCCGTTCCAAACCTGAGACCCTTCCTTTAGCATGAGATGTGATATCCAGCTCCTTCCCATTCCAATCCTGAGACACTTCCGATAGCATGAGATGTGATATCTCAATGCTTCTAATATCAAAACTGAGACCCTCCCTATAGCATGATATGTGATATCTAAGTCCTTCCCATTCCAATCCTGAGACCCTTCCTATAGCATGAGATGTGATATCTCAATGCTTCTACCAAACCTGAGACCCTTCCTTTAGCATGAGATGTGATATCCAACTCCTTCCCATTCCAATCCTGAGACCCTTCTGATAGCATAAGATATGATATCTCAATGCTTCTATACCAAACCTGAGATCCTTCCGATAGCATGAGATGTGATATCTCAATACTTCTAATACCAAACCTGAGATCCTTCCTATAACATGAGATGTGATATCCAAATCCTTATCTTCCAAACCTGAGACCCTCCCTTTAGCATGAGATGTGATATCCAACTCCTTACCATTCCAATCCTGAGACTCTTCTGATAGCATAAGATATGATATCTCAATGCTTCTATACCAAACCTGAGATCCTTCTGATAGCATTAGATGTGATATCTCAATACTTCTAATACCAAACCTGAGATCCTACCTCTAACATGAAATGTGATATCCAACTCTTTACACTTGCAAACCAGAGAGCCTTCCTATAGCATGAGATGTGATATCCAAGTCCTTCCCATTCCAATCCTGAGACCCTTCCTATAACATGAGATGTGATATCCAACTCCTTCCCATTCCAACCTGAGACCCTTCCTATAGCATGAGATGGGATATCCAACTCCTTCCAAATCCAATCCCGATACCCTTCCGATAGCATGAGATCTGATATCCCAATGCTTCTACCAAACCTGAGACCCATACTATGGCATGAGATGTGATATCAAACTCCTTCCCATTCTAATCCTGAGACCCTTCCTATAGCTTGAGATGTGATATCCAACTCCTTCCCATTCCAATTCTGAGACCCTTCCTATACCATGAGACTTGATATCTCAATGCTTCTAATACCAAACCTGAGACCTGTCCTATAACATGAGATGTGATATCCAAATCCTTCCCCTTCCAAACCTTAGACCCTTCCTTTATCATGAGATGTGATAGCCAACTCCTTCCCATTCCAATCTTGAGACCCTTCCGATATCATGAAATGTGATATCTCAATGCTTCTAATATCAAACTTGAGACCCTCCCTATAACATGAGATGGGAATATCCAACTCCTTCCCATTCCAATCCTGAGACCCTTCCGATAGCAGAGATGTGATATCTCAATGCTTATACCAAACCTGAGATCCTTCCTATAACATGAGATGTGATATCCAACTCCTTCCCATTCCAATCCTGAGACACTTCCTATAGCATGAGATGTGATATCTCACTGCTTATACCAAACCTGAGACCCTTCCTATAGCATGAGATGTGATATCCAACTCCTTCCCATTCCAATCCTGAGACCCTTCCTATAGCATGAGATGTGATATCTCAATGCTTCTAATATCAAACTTGAGACCCTCCCTATAGCATGAGATGTGATACCCAAGTCCTTCCCATTCCAATCCTGAGACCCTTCCTATAGCATGAGATGTGATATCCAACTGCTTCCCATTCCAATCCTGAGACCCTTCCTATAGCATGAGATGTGATATCTCTATGCTTCTAATACCAAACCTGAGATCCTTCCTCTAACATGAAATGTGATATCCAACTCCTTCCCTTTCCAAACCTAAGAGCCTATCTATAGCATGAGATGTGATATCCAAGTCCTTCACATTCCAACCCTTAGACCCTTCCTACAGCATGCAATATGATATCTCAATGATTCTAATAACAAACCTGAGACCCGTCCTATAACATGAGATGGGATATTCAACTCCTTCCCATTCCAATCCTGAGACTCTTCCGATAGCAGAGATGTGATATCTCAATGCTTCTAATATCAAAACTGAGACCCTCCCTATAGCATGATATGTGATATCTAAGTCCTTCCCATTCCAATCCTGAGACCCTCCCTATAGCATGAGATGTGATATCCAACTCCTTCCCATTCCAATCCTGAGACCCTTCCTATAGCATGAGATATGATATCTCAATACTTCTAATACCAAACGTGAGATCCTTCCGATAACATGAGATGTGATATCCAAATCCTTCCCCTTCCAAACCTGAGACCCTCCCTTTAGCATGAGATGTGATATCCAACTCCTTCCTATTCCAATCCTGAGACTCTTCTGATAGCATGAGATGTGATATCTCAATGCTTCTAATACCAAACCTGAGATCCTTCCGATAGCATGAGATGTGATATCTCAATGCTTCTAATACCAAACCTGAGATCCTTCCTATAACATGAGATGTGATATACAAATCCTTCCCCTTCCAAACCTGAGACCCTCCCTTTAGCATGAGATGTGATATCCAACTCCTTCCCATTCCATTCCTGAGACCCTTCTGATAGCATGAGATGTGATATCTCAATGCCTCTAATACCAAACCTGAGATCCTACCTCTAACATGAAATGTGATATCCAACTCTTTCCCCTTCCAAACCTGAGAGCCTTCCTATAGCATGAGATGTGATATCCAAGTCCTTCCCATTCCAATCCTGAGACCCTTCCTATAGCTTGAGATGTGATATCCAACTCCTTCCCATTCCAATTCTGAGACCCTTCCTATACTATGAGACTTGATATCTCAATGCTTCTAATACCAAACCTGAGACCCGTAATATAACATGAGATGTGATATCCAAATCCTTCCCCTTCCAAACCTTAGACCCTTCCTTTATCATGAGATGTGATATCCAACTCCTTCCCATTCCAATCCTGAGACCCTTCCGATATCATGAGATGTGATATCTCAAAGCTTCTAATATCAAACTTGAGACCCTCCCTATAGCATGAGATGTGATATCCAAGTCCTTCCCATTCCAATCCTGAGACCCTTCCTATAGCATGAGATGTGATATCTCAATGCTTCTAATACCAAACCTGAGACCCTTCTTATAACATGAGATGGGAATATCCAACTCCTTCCCATTCCAATCCTGAGACCCTTCCTATAGCATGAGATGTGATATCTCAATGCTTCTAATATCAAACTTGAGACCCTACCTATAGCATGAGATGTGATATCCAAGTCCTTCCCATTCCAATCCTGAGACACTTCCTATAGCATGAGATGTGATATCTCAATGCTTCTAATATCAAACTTGAGACCCTTCCGATAGCAGAGATGTGATATCTCAATGCTTATACCAAACCTGAGATCCTTCCTATAACATGAGATGTGATATCCAACTCCTTCCCATTCCAATCCTGAGACACTTCCTATAGCATGAGATGTGATATCTCACTGCTTATACCAAACCTGAGACCCTTCCCATAGCATGAGATGTGATATCCAACTCCTTCCCATTCCAATCCTCAGACCCTTCCTATAGCATGAGATGTGATATCTCAATGCTTCTAATATCAAACTTGAGACCCTACCTATAGCATGAGATGTGATATCCAAGTCCTTCCCATTCCAATCCTGAGACACTTCCTATAGCATGAGATGTGATATCTCAATGCTTCTAATATCAAACTTGAGACCCTACCTATAGCATGAGATGTGATATCCAAGTCCTTCCCATTCCAATCCTGAGACTCTTCCTATAACATGAGATGGGATATCCTACTCCTTCCCATTCCAATCCTGAGACCCTTTTGATAGCAGAGATGTGATATCTCAATGTTTATACCAAACCTGAGACCCTTCCTACGGCATGAGATGTCATATTCAACTCCTTCCCATTCCAATCCTGAGACCCTTCCTATAGCATGAGATGTGATATCCAACTCCTTCCCATTCCAATTCTGAGACCCTTCCTATAGCATGAGATGTGATGTCTCAATGCTTCTAATACCAAACCTGAGATCCTTCCTATAACATGAGATGTGATATCCAACTCCTTCCATTCCAATCCTGGACCCTTCCTATAGCATGAGATGTGATATCTCAATGCTTATACCAAACCTGAGACCCTTCCTATAGCATGAGATGTGATATCCAACTCCTTCCCATTCCAATCCTGAGACCCTTCCTATAGCCTGAGATGTGATATCTGAATGCCTCTAATACCAAACCTGAGATCCTTCCTCTAACATGAAATGTGATATCCAACTCCTTCACTTTCCAAACCTGAGAGCCTATCTATAGCATGAGATGTGATATCCAAGTCCTTCCCATTCCAATCCTTAGACCCTTCCTACAGCATGCAATATGATATCTCAATGATTCTAATAAAAAACCTGAGACCCGTCCTATAACATGAGATGGGATATCCAAATATATCAAACTTGAGACCCTCCCTATAACATGAGATGGGAATATCCAACTCCTTCCCATTCCAATCCTGAGACCCTTCCGATAGCAGAGATGTGATATCTCAATGCTTATACCAAACCTGAGATCCTTCCTATAACATGAGATGTGATATCCAACTCCTTCCCATTCCAATCCTGAGACACTTCCTATAGCATGAGATGTGATATCTCACTGCATATACCAAACCTGAGACCCTTCCTATAGCATGAGATGTGATATCCAACTCCTTCCCATTCCAATCCTGAGACCCTTCCTATAGCATGAGATGTGATATCTCAATGCTTCTAATATCAAACTTGAGACCCTCCCTATAGCATGAGATGTGATACCCAAGTCCTTCCCATTCCAATCCTGAGACACTTCCTATAGCATGAGATGTGATATCCAACTGCTTCCCATTCCAATCCTGAGACCCTTCCTATAGCATGAGATGTGATATCTCTATGCTTCTAATACCAAACCTGAGATCCTTCCTCTAACATGAAATGTGATATCCAACTCCTTCACTTTCCAAACCTGAGAGCCTATCTATAGCATGAGATGTGATATCCAAGTCCTTCCCATTCCAATCCTTAGACCCTTCCTACAGCATGCAATATGATAGCTCAATGATTCTAATAAAAAACCAGAGACCCGTCCTATAACATGAGATGGGATATCCAACTCCTTCCCATTCCAATCCTGAGACACTTCCGATAGCAGAGATGTGATATCTCAATGTTTATACCAAACCTGAGACCCTTCCTATAACATGAGATGTGATATCCAACTCCTTCCCGTTCCAAACCTGAGACCCTTCCTTTAGCATGAGATGTGATATCCAGCTCCTTCCCATTCCAATCCTGAGAAACTTCCGATAGCATGAGATGTGATATCTCAATGCTTCTAATATCAAAACTGAGACCCTCCCTATAGCATGATATGTGATATCTAAGTCCTTCCCATTCCAATCCTGAGACCCTTCCTATAGCATGAGATGTGATATCTCAATGCTTCTACCAAACCTGAGACCCTTCCTTTAGCATGAGATGTGATATCCAACTCCTTCCCATTCCAATCCTGAGACCCTTCCTATAGCATGAGAGGTGATATCTCAATACTTCTAATACCAAACCTGAGATCCTTCCGATAACATGAGATGTGATATCTCAATACTTCTAATACCAAACCTGAGATCCATCCTATAACATGAGATGTGATATCCAAATCCTTCCCCTTCCAAACCTGAGACCCTCCCTTTAGCATGAGATGTGATATCCAAATCCTTCCCATTCCAATCCTGAGACCCTTCTGATAGCATAAGATATGATATCTCAATGCTTCTATACCAAACCTGAGATCCTTCCGATAGCATGAGATGTGATATCTCAATACTTCTAATACCAAACCTGAGATCCTTCCTATAACATGAGATGTGATATCCAAATCCTTATCTTCCAAACCTGAGACCCTCCCTTTAGCATGAGATGTGATATCCAACTCCTTCCCATTCCAATCCTGAGACTCTTCTGATAGCATAAGATATGATATCTCAATGCTTCTATACCAAACCTGAGATCCTTCTGATAGCATGAGATGTGATATCTCAATACGTCTAATACCAAACCTGAGATCCTACCTCTAACATGAAATGTGATATCCAACTCTTCCCCTTGCAAACCTGAGAGCCTTCCTATAGCATGAGATGTGATATCCAAGTCCTTCCCATTCCAATCCTGAGACCCTTCCTATAGCATGAGATGTGATATCCAACTCCTTCCCATTCCAACCTGAGACCCTTCCTATAGCATGAGATGGGATATCCAACTCCTTCCAAATCCAATCCCGATACCCTTCCGATAGCATGAGATCTGATATCCCAATGCTTCTACCAAACCTGAGACCCATACTATGGCATGAGATGTGATATCAAACTCCTTCCCATTCTAATCCTGAGACCCTTCCTATAGCTTGAGATGTGATATCCAACTCCTTCCCATTCCAATTCTGAGACCCTTCCTATACCATGAGACTTGATATCTCAATGCTTCTAATACCAAACCTGAGACCCGTCCTATAACATGAGATGTGATATCCAAATCCTTCCCCTTCCAAACCTTAGACCCTTCCGATAGCAGAGATGTGATATCTCAATGCTTATACCAAACCTGAGATCCTTCCTATAACATGAGATGTGATATCCAACTCCTTCCCATTCCAATCCTGAGACACTTCCTATAGCATGAGATGTGATATCTCACTGCTTATACCAAACCTGAGACCGTTCCTATAGCATGAGATGTGATATCCAACTCCTTCCCATTCCAATCCTGAGACCCTTCCTATAGCATGAGATGTGATATCTCAATGCTTCTAATATCAAACTTGAGACCCTCCCTATAGCATGAGATGTGATACCCAAGTCCTTCCCATTCCAATCCTGAGACACTTCCTATAGCATGAGATGTGATATCTCAATGCTTCTAATACCAAACCTGAGACTCTTCCTATAACATGAGATGGGATATCCAACTCCTTTCCATTCCAATCCTGAGACCCTTTCGATAGCAGAGATGTGATATCTCAATGTTTATACCAAACCTGAGACCCTTCCTACGGCATGAGATGTCATATTCAATTCCTTCCCATTCCAATCCTGAGACCCTTCCTATAGCATGAGATGTGATATCCAACTCCTTCCCATTCCAATCCTGAGACCCTTCCTATAGCATGAGATGTGATGTCTCAATGCTTCTAATACCAAACCTGAGATCCTTCCTATAACATGAGATGTGATATCCAACTCCTTCCATTCCAATCCTGGACCCTTCCTATAGCATGAGATGTGATATCTCAATGCTTATACCAAACCTGAGACCCTTCCTATAGCATGAGATGTGATATCCAACTCCTTCCCATTCCAATCCTGAGACCCTTCCTATAGCCTGAGATGTGATATCTCAATGCCTCTAATACCAAACCTGAGATATTTCCTCTAACATGAAATGTGATATCCAACTCCTTCACTTTCCAAACCTGAGAGCCTATCTATAGCATGAGATGTGATATCCAAGTCCTTCCCATTCCAATCCTTAGACCCTTCCTACAGCATGCAATATGATATCTCAATGATTCTAATAAAAAACCTGAGACCCGTCCTATAACATGAGATGGGATATCCAACTCCTTCCCATTCCAATTCTGAGACACTTCCGATAGCAGAGATGTGATATCTCAATGTTTATACCAAACCTGAGACCCTTCCTATAACATGAGATGTGATATCCAGCTCCTTCCCATTCCAATCCTGAGACACTTCCGATAGCATGAGATGTGATATCTCAATGCTTCTAATATCAAAACTGAGACCCTCCCTATAGCATGATATGTGATATCTAAGTCCTTCCCATTCCAATCCTGAGACCCTTCCTATAGCATGAGATGTGATATCTCAATGCTTCTACCAAACCTGAGACCCTTCCTTTAGCATGAGATGTGATATCCAACTCCTTCCCATTCCAATCCTGAGACCCTTCCTATAGCATGAGAGGTGATATCTCAATACTTCTAATACCAAACCTGAGATCCTTCCGATAACATGAGATGTGATATCTCAATACTTCTAATACCAAACCTGAGATCCATCCTATAACATGAGATGTGATATCCAAATCCTTCCCCTTCCAAACCTGAGACCCTCCCTTTAGCATGAGATGTGATATCCAACTCCTTCCCATTCCAATCCTGAGACCCTTCTGATAGCATAAGATATGATATCTCAATGCTTCTATACCAAACCTGAGATCCTTCTGATAGCATGAGATGTGATATCTCAATACTTCTAATACCAAACCTGAGATCCTACCTCTAACATGAAATGTGATATCCAACTCATTCCCCTTGCAAACCTGAGAGCCTTCCTATAGCATGAGATGTGATATCCAAGTCCTTCCCATTCCAATCCTGAGACCCTTCCTATAACATGAGATGTGATATCCAACTCCTTCCCATTCCAACCTGAGACCCTTCCTATAGCATGAGATGGGATATCCAACTCCTTCCAAATCCAATCCCGATACCCTTCCGATAGCATGAGATCTGATATCCCAATGCTTCTACCAAACCTGAGACCCATACTATGGCATGAGATGTGATATCAAACTCCTTCCCATTCTAATCCTGAGACCCTTCCTATAGCTTGAGATGTGATATCCAACTCCTTCCCATTCCAATTCTGAGACCCTTCCTATACCATGAGACTTGATATCTCAATGCTTCTAATACCAAACCTGAGACCCGTCCTATAACATGAGATGTGATATCCAAATCCTTCCCCTTCCAAACCTTAGACCCTTCCTTTATCATGAGATGTGATAGCCAACTCCTTCCCATTCCAATCTTGAGACCCTTCCGATATCATGAAATATGATATCTCAATGCTTCTAATATCAAACTTGAGACCCTCCCTATAACATGAGATGGGAATATCCAACTCCTTCCCATTCCAATCCTGAGACCCTTCCGATAGCAGAGATGTGATATCTCAATGCTTATACCAATCCTGAGATCCTTCCTATAACATGAGATGTGATATCCAACTCCTTCCCATTCCAATCCTGAGACACTTCCTATAGCATGAGATGTGATATCTCACTGCTTATACCAAACCTGAGTCCCTTCCTATAGCATGAGATGTGATATCCAACTCCTTCCCATTCCAATCCTGAGACCCTTCCTATAGCATGAGATGTGATATCTCAATGCTTCTAATATCAAACTTGAGACCCTCCCTATAGCATGAGATGTGATACCCAAGTCCTTCCCATTCCAATCCTGAGACACTTCCTATAGCATGAGATGTGATATCCAACTGCTTCCCATTCCAATCCTGAGACCCTTCCTATAGCATGAGATGTGATATCTCTATGCTTCTAATACCAAACCTGAGATCCTTCCTCTAACATGAAATGTGATATCCAACTCCTTCACTTTCCAAACCTGAGAGCCTATCTATAGCATGAGATGTGATATCCAAGTCCTTCCCATTCCAATCCTTAGACCCTTCCTACAGCATGCAATATGATATCTCAATGATTCTAATAAAAAACCTGAGACCCGTCCTATAACATGAGATGGGATATCCAACTCCTTCCCATTCCGATCCTGAGACACTTCCGATAGCAGAGATGTGATATCTCAATGTTTATACCAAACCTGAGACCCTTCCTATAACATGAGATGTGATATCCAACTCCTTCCCGTTCCAAACCTGAGACCCTTCCTTTAGCATGAGATGTGATATCCAGCTCCTTCCCATTCCAATCCTGAGAAACTTCCGATAGCATGAGATGTGATATCTCAATGCTTCTACCAAACCTGAGACCCTTCCTTTAGCATGAGATGTGATATCCAACTCCTTCCCATTCCAATCCTGAGACCCTTCCTATAGCATGAGAGGTGATATCTCAATACTTCTAATACCAAACCTGAGATCCTTCCGATAACATGAGATGTGATATCTCAATACTTCTAATACCAAACCTGAGATCCATCCTATAACATGAGATGTGATATCCAAATCCTTCCCCTTCCAAACCTGAGACCCTCCCTTTAGCATGAGATGTGATATCCAAATCCTTCCCATTCCAATCCTGAGACCCTTCTGATAGCATAAGATATGATATCTCAATGCTTCTATACCAAACCTGAGATCCTTCCGATAGCATGAGATGTGATATCTCAATACGTCTAATACCAAACCTGAGATCCTACCTCTAACATGAAATGTGATATCCAACTCTTCCCCTTGCAAACCTGAGAGCCTTCCTATAGCATGAGATGTGATATCTCAATACTTCTAATACCAAACCTGAGATCCTACCTCTAACATGAAATGTGATATCCAACTCTTTCCCCTTGCAAACCTGAGAGCCTTCCTATAGCATGAGATGTGATATCCAAGTCCTTCCCATTCCAATCCTGAGACCCTTCCTATAACATGAGATGTGATATCCAACTCCTTCCCATTCCAACCTGAGACCCTTCCTATAGCATGAGATGGGATATCCAACTCCTTCCAAATCCAATCCCGATACCCTTCCGATAGCATGAGATCTGATATCCCAATGCTTCTACCAAACCTGAGACCCATACTATGGCATGAGATGTGATATCAAACTCCTTCCCATTCTAATCCTGAGACCCTTCCTATAGCTTGAGATGTGATATCCAACTCCTTCCCATTCCAATTCTGAGACCCTTCCTATACCATGAGACTTGATATCTCAATGCTTCTAATACCAAACCTGAGACCCGTCCTATAACATGAGATGTGATATCCAAATCCTTCCCCTTCCAAACCTTAGACCCTTCCTTTATCATGAGATGTGATAGCCAACTCCTTCCCATTCCAATCTTGAGACCCTTCCGATATCATGAAATGTGATATCTCAATGCTTCTAATATCAAACTTGAGACCCTCCCTATAACATGAGATGGGAATATCCAACTCCTTCCCATTCCAATCCTGAGACCCTTCCGATAGCAGAGATGTGATATCTCAATGCTTATACCAAACCTGAGATCCTTCCTATAACATGAGATGTGATATCCAACTCCTTCCCATTCCAATCCTGAGACACTTCATATAGCATGAGATGTGATATCTCACTGCTTATACCAAACCTGAGACCCTTCCTATAGCATGAGATGTGATATCCAACTCCTTCCCATTTCAATCCTGAGACCCTTCCTATAGCATGAGATGTGATATCTCAATGCTTCTAATATCAAACTTGAGACCCTCCCTATAGCATGCGATGTGATACCCAAGTCCTTCCCATTCCAATCCTGAGACACTTCCTATAGCATGAGTTGTGATATCCAACTGCTTCCCATTCCAATCCTGAGACCCTTCCTATAGCATGAGATGTGATATCTCTATGCTTCTAATACCAAACCTGAGATCCTTCCTCTAACATGAAATGTGATATCCAACTCCTTCGCTTTCCAAACCTGAGAGCCTATCTATAGCATGAGATGTGATATCCAAGTCCTTCCCATTCCAATCCTTAGACCCTTCCTACAGCATGCAATATGATATCTCAATGATTCTAATAAAAAACCTGAGACCCGTCCTATAACATGAGATGGGATATCCAACTCCTTCCCATTCCAATCCTGAGACACTTCCGATAGCAGAGATGTGATATCTCAATGTTTATACCAAACCTGAGACCCTTCCTATAACATGAGATGTGATATCCAACTCCTTCCCGTTCCAAACCTGAGACCCTTCCTTTAGCATGAGATGTGATATCCAGCTCCTTCCCATTCCAATCCTGAGAAACTTCCGATAGCATGAGATGTGATATCTCAATGCTTCTAATATCAAAACTGAGACCCTCCCTATAGCATGATATGTGATATCTAAGTCCTTCCCATTCCAATCCTGAGACCCTTCCTATAGCATGAGATGTGATATCTCAATGCTTCTACCAAACCTGAGACCCTTCCTTTAGCATGAGATGTGATATCCAACTCCTTCCCATTCCAATCCTGAGACCCTTCCTATAGCATGAGAGGTGATATCTCAATACTTCTAATACCAAACCTGAGATCCTTCCGATAACATGAGATGTGATATCTCAATACTTCTAATACCAAACCTGAGATCCATCCTATAACATGAGATGTGATATCCAAATCCTTCCCCTTCCAAACCTGAGACCCTCCCTTTAGCATGAGATGTGATATCCAAATCCTTCCCATTCCAATCCTGAGACCCTTCTGATAGCATAAGATATGATATCTCAATGCTTCTATACCAAACCTGAGATCCTTCCGATAGCATGAGATGTGATATCTCAATACTTCTAATACCAAACCTGAGATCCTTCCTATAACATGAGATGTGATATCCAAATCCTTATCTTCCAAACCTGAGACCCTCCCTTTAGCATGAGATGTGATATCCAACTCCTTCCCATTCCAATCCTGAGACTCTTCTGATAGCATAAGATATGATATCTCAATGCTTCTATACCAAACCTGAGATCCTTCTGATAGCATGAGATGTGATATCTCAATACGTCTAATACCAAACCTGAGATCCTACCTCTAACATGAAATGTGATATCCAACTCTTCCCCTTGCAAACCTGAGAGCCTTCCTATAGCATGAGATGTGATATCCAACTCCTTCCCATTCCAACCTGAGACCCTTCCTATAGCATGAGATGGGATATCCAACTCCTTCCCATTCCAACCTGAGACCCTTCCTATAGCATGAGATGGGATATCCAACTCCTTCCAAATCCAATCCCGATACTCCTCCGATAGCATGAGATCTGATATCCCAATGCTTCTACCAAACCTGAGACCCATACTATGGCATGAGATGTGATATCAAACTCCTTCCCATTCTAATCCTGAGACACTTCCTATAGCTTGAGATGTGATATCGAACTCCTTCCCATTCCAATTCTGAGACCCTTCCTATACCATGAGACTTGATATCTCAATGCTTCTAATACCAAACCTGAGACCCGTCCTATAACATGAGATGTGATATCCAAATCCTTCCCCTTCCAAACCTTAGACCCTTCCGATAGCAGAGATGTGATATCTCAATGCTTATACCAAACCTGAGATCCTTCCTATAACATGAGATGTGATATCCAACTCCTTCCCATTCCAATCCTGAGACACTTCCTATAGCATGAGATGTGATATCTCACTGCTTATACCAAACCTGAGACCCTTCCTATAGCATGAGATGTGATATCCAACTCCTTCCCATTCCAATCCTGAGACCCTTCCTATAGCATGAGATGTGATATCTCAATGCTTCTAATATCAAACTTGAGACCCTCCCTATAGCATGAGATGTGATACCCAAGTCCTTCCCATTCCAATCCTGAGACACTTCCTATAGCATGAGATGTGATATCTCAATGCTTCTAATACCAAACCTGAGACTCTTCCTATAACATGAGATGGGATATCCAACTCCTTTCCATTCCAATCCTGAGACCCTTTCGATAGCAGAGATGTGATATCTCAATGTTTATACCAAACCTGAGACCCTTCCTACGGAATGAGATGTCATATTCAATTCCTTCCCATTCCAATCCTGAGACCCTTCCTATAGCATGAGATGTGATATCCAACTCCTTCCCATTCCAATCCTGAGACCCTTCCTATAGCATGAGATGTGATGTCTCAATGCTTCTAATACCAAACTTGAGATCCTTCCTATAACATGAGATGTGATATCCAACTCCTTCCATTCCAATCCTGGACCCTTCCTATAGCATGAGATGTGATATCTCAATGCTTATACCAAACCTGAGACCCTTCCTATAGCATGAGATGTGATATCCAACTCCTTCCCATTCCAATCCTGAGACCCTTCCTATAGCCTGAGATGTGATATCTCAATGCCTCTAATACCAAACCTGAGATATTTCCTCTAACATGAAATGTGATATCCAACTCCTTCACTTTCCAAACCTGAGAGCCTATCTATAGCATGAGATGTGATATCCAAGTCCTTCCCATTCCAATCCTTAGACCCTTCCTACAGCATGCAATATGATATCTCAATGATTCTAATAAAAAACCTGAGACCCGTCCTATAACATGAGATGGGATATCCAACTCCTTCCCATTCCAATTCTGAGACACTTCCGATAGCAGAGATGTGATATCTCAATGTTTATACCAAACCTGAGACCCTTCCTATAACATGAGATGTGATATCCAACTCCTTCCCGTTCCAAACCTGAGACCCTTCCTTTAGCATGAGATGTGATATCCAGCTCCTTCCCATTCCAATCCTGAGACACTTCCGATAGCATGAGATGTGATATCTCAATGCTTCTAATATCAAAACTGAGACCCTCCCTATAGCATGATATGTGATATCTAAGTCCTTCCCATTCCAATCCTGAGACCCTTCCTATAGCATGAGATGTGATATCTCAATGCTTCTACCAAACCTGAGACCCTTCCTTTAGCATGAGATGTGATATCCAACTCCTTCCCATTCCAATCCTGAGACCCTTCCTATAGCATGAGAGGTGATATCTCAATACTTCTAATACCAAACCTGAGATCCTTCCGATAACATGAGATGTGATATCTCAATACTTCTAATACCAAACCTGAGATCCATCCTATAACATGAGATGTGATATCCAAATCCTTCCCCTTCCAAACCTGAGACCCTCCCTTTAGCATGAGATGTGATATCCAACTCCTTCCCATTCCAATCCTGAGACCCTTCTGATAGCATAAGATATGATATCTCAATGCTTCTATACCAAACCTGAGATCCTTCTGATAGCATGAGATGTGATATCTCAATACTTCTAATACCAAACCTGAGATCCTTCCTATAACATGAGATGTGATATCCAAATCCTTATCTTCCAAACCTGAGACCCTCCCTTTAGCATGAGATGTGATATCCAACTCCTTCCCATTCCAATCCTGAGACTCTTCTGATAGCATAAGATATGATATCTCAATGCTTCTATACCAAACCTGAGATCCTTCTGATAGCATGAGATGTGATATCTCAATACTTCTAATACCAAACCTGAGATCCTACCTCTAACATGAAATGTGATATCCAACTCTTTCCCCTTGCAAACCTGAGAGCCTTCCTATAGCATGAGATGTGATATCCAAGTCCTTCCCATTCCAATCCTGAGACCCTTCCTATAACATGAGATGTGATATCCAACTCCTTCCCATTCCAACCTGAGACCCTTCCTATAGCATGAGATGGGATATCCAACTCCTTCCAAATCCAATCCCGATACCCTTCCGATAGCATGAGATCTGATATCCCAATGCTTCTACCAAACCTGAGACCCATACTATGGCATGAGATGTGATATCAAACTCCTTCCCATTCTAATCCTGAGACCCTTCCTATAGCTTGAGATGTGATATCCAACTCCTTCCCATTCCAATTCTGAGACCCTTCCTATACCATGAGACTTGATATCTCAATGCTTCTAATACCAAACCTGAGACCCGTCCTATAACATGAGATGTGATATCCAAATCCTTCCCCTTCCAAACCTTAGACCCTTCCTTTATCATGAGATGTGATAGCCAACTCCTTCCCATTCCAATCTTGAGACCCTTCCGATATCATGAAATGTGATATCTCAATGCTTCTAATATCAAACTTGAGACCCTCCCTATAACATGAGATGGGAATATCCAACTCCTTCCCATTCCAATCCTGAGACCCTTCCGATAGCAGAGATGTGATATCTCAATGCTTATACCAAACCTGAGATCCTTCCTATAACATGAGATGTGATATCCAACTCCTTCCCATTCCAATCCTGAGACACTTCCTATAGCATGAGATGTGATATCTCACTGCTTATACCAAACCTGAGACCCTTCCTATAGCATGAGATGTGATATCCAACTCCTTCCCATTCCAATCCTGAGACCATTCCTATAGCATGAGATGTGATATCTCAATGCTTCTAATATCAAACTTGAGACCCTCCCTATAGCATGAGATGTGATACCCAAGTCCTTCCCATTCCAATCCTGAGACACTTCCTATAGCATGAGATGTGATATCCAACTGCTTCCCATTCCAATCCTGAGACCCTTCCTATAGCATGAGATGTGATATCTCTATGCTTCTAATACCAAACCTGAGATCCTTCCTCTAACATGAAATGTGATATCCACTCCTTCCCTTTCCAAACCTAAGAGCCTATCTATAGCATGAGATGTGATATCCAAGTCCTTCACATACCAACCCTTAGACCCTTCCTACAGCATGCAATATGATATCTCAATGATTCTAATAACAAACCTGAGACCCGTCCTATAACATGAGATGGGATATTCAACTCCTTCCCATTCCAATCCTGAGACTCTTCCGATAGCAGAGATGTGATATCTCAATGCTTATACCAAACCTGAGACCCTTCCTATAACATGAGATGTGATATCCAAATCCTTCCCGTTCCAAACCTGAGACCCTTCCTTTAGCATGAGATGTGATATCCAGCTCCTTCCCATTCCAATCCTGAGACACTTCCAATAGCATGAGATGTGATATCTCAATGCTTCTAATATCAAAACTGAGACCCTCCCTATAGCATGATATGTGATATCTAAGTCCTTCCCATTCCAATCCTGAGACCCTCCCTATAGCATGAGATGTGATATCCAACTCCTTCCCATTCCAATCCTGAGACCCTTCCTATAGCATGAGATATGATATCTCAATACTTCTAATACCAAACGTGAGATCCTTCCGATAACATGAGATGTGATATCCAAATCCTTCCCCTTCCAAACCTGAGACCTTCCCTTTAGCATGAGATGTGATATCCAACTCCTTCCTATTCCAATCCTGAGACTCTTCTGATAGCATGAGATGTGATATCTCAATGCTTCTAATACCAAACCTGAGATCCTTCCGATAGCATGAGATGTGATATCTCAATGCTTCTAATACCAAACCTGAGATCCTTCCTATAACATGAGATGTGATATCCAAATCCTTCCCCTTCCAAACCTGAGACCCTCCCTTTAGCATGAGATGTGATATCCAACTCCTTCCCATTCCATTCCTGAGACCCTTCTGATAGCATGAGATGTGATATCTCAATGCCTCTAATACCAAACCTGAGATCCTACCTCTAACATGAAATGTGATATCCAACTCTTTCCCCTTCCAAACCTGAGAGCCTTCCTATAGCATGAGATGTGATATCTCAATGCTTCTAATACCAAACCTGAGATCCTTCCGATAGCATGAGATGTGATATCTCAATGCTTCTAATACCAAACCTGAGACCCTTCCTTTAGCATGAGATGTGATATCCAGCTCCTTCCCATTCCAATCCTGAGAAACTTCCGATAGCATGAGATGTGATATCTCAATGCTTCTAATATCAAAACTGAGACCCTCCCTATAGCATGATATGTGATATCTAAGTCCTTCCCATTCCAATCCTGAGACCCTTCCTATAGCATGAGATGTGATATCTCAATGCTTCTACCAAACCTGAGACCCTTCCTTTAGCATGAGATGTGATATCCAACTCCTTCCCATTCCAATCCTGAGACCCTTCCTATAGCATGAGAGGTGATATCTCAATACTTCTAATACCAAACCTGAGATCCTTCCGATAACATGAGATGTGATATCTCAATACTTCTAATACCAAACCTGAGACCCATCCTATAACATGAGATGTGATATCCAAATCCTTCCCCTTCCAAACCTGAGACCCTCCCTTTAGCATGAGATGTGATATCCAAATCCTTCCCATTCCAATCCTGAGACCCTTCTGATAGCATAAGATATGATATCTCAATGCTTCTATACCAAACCTGAGATCCTTCCGATAGCATGAGATGTGATATCTCAATACTTCTAATACCAAACCTGAGATCCTTCCTATAACATGAGATGTGATGTCCAAATCCTTATCTTCCAAACCTGAGACCCTCCCTTTAGCATGAGATGTGATATCCAACTCCTTCCCATTCCAATCCTGAGACTCTTCTGATAGCATAAGATATGATATCTCAATGCTTCTATACCAAACCTGAGATCCTTCTGATAGCATGAGATGTGATATCTCAATACTTCTAATACCAAACCTGAGATCCTACCTCTAACATGAAATGTGATATCCAACTCTTCCCCTTGCAAACCTGAGAGCCTTCCTATAGCATGAGATGTGATATCCAAGTCCTTCCCATTCCAATCCTGAGACCCTTCCTATAACATGAGATGTGATATCCAACTCCTTCCCATTCCAACCTGAGACCCTTCCTATAGCATGAGATGGGATATCCAACTCCTTCCAAATCCAATCCCGATACCCTTCCGATAGCATGAGATCTGATATCCCAATGCTTCTACCAAACCTGAGACCCATACTATGGCATGAGATGTGATATCAAACTCCTTCCCATTCTAATCCTGAGACCCTTCCTATAGCTTGAGATGTGATATCCAACTCCTTCCCATTCCAATTCTGAGACCCTTCCTATACCATGAGACTTGATATCTCAATGCTTCTAATACCAAACCTGAGACCCGTCCTATAACATGAGATGTGATATCCAAATCCTTCCCCTTCCAAACCTTAGACCCTTCCGATAGCAGAGATGTGATATCTCAATGCTTATACCAAACCTGAGATCCTTCCTATAACATGAGATGTGATATCCAACTCCTTCCCATTCCAATCCTGAGACACTTCCTATAGCATGAGATGTGATATCTCACTGCTTATACCAAACCTGAGACCCTTCCTATAGCATGAGATGTGATATCCAACTCCTTCCCATTCCAATCCTGAGACCCTTCCTATAGCATGAGATGTGATATCTCAATGCTTCTAATATCAAACTTGAGACCCTCCCTATAGCATGAGATGTGATACCCAAGTCCTTCCCATTCCAATCCTGAGACACTTCCTATAGCATGAGATGTGATATCTCAATGCTTCTAATACCAAACCTGAGACTCTTCCTATAACATGAGATGGGATATCCAACTCCTTTCCATTCCAATCCTGAGACCCTTTCGATAGCAGAGATGTGATATCTCAATGTTTATACCAAACCTGAGACCCTTCCTACGGCATGAGATGTCATATTCAACTCCTTCCCATTCCAATCCTGAGACCCTTCCTATAGCATGAGATGTGATATCCAACTCCTTCCCATTCCAATCCTGAGACCCTTCCTATAGCATGAGATGTGATGTCTCATTGCTTCTAATACCAAACCTGAGATCCTTCCTATAACATGAGATGTGATATCCAACTCCTTCCATTCCAATCCTGGACCCTTCCTATAGCATGAGATGTGATATCTCAATGCTTATACCAAACCTGAGACCCTTCCTATAGCATGAGATGTGATATCCAACTCCTTCCCATTCCAATCCTGAGACCCTTCCTATAGCCTGAGATGTGATATCTCAATGCCTCTAATACCAAACCTGAGATATTTCCTCTAACATGAAATGTGATATCCAACTCCTTCACTTTCCAAACCTGAGAGCCTATCTATAGCATGAGATGTGATATCCAAGTCCTTCCCATTCCAATACTTAGACCCTTCCTACAGCATGCAATATGATATCTCAATGATTCTAATAAAAAACCTGAGACCCGTCCTATAACATGAGATGGGATATCCAACTCCTTCCCATTCCAATTCTGAGACACTTCTGATAGCAGAGATGTGATATCTCAATGTTTATACCAAACCTGAGACCCTTCCTATAACATGAGATGTGATATCCAACTCCTTCCCGTTCCAAACCTGAGACCCTTCCTTTAGCATGAGATGTGATATCCAGCTCCTTCCCATTCCAATCCTGAGACACTTCCGATAGCATGAGATGTGATATCTCAATGCTTCTAATATCAAAACTGAGACCCTCCCTATAGCATGATATGTGATATCTAAGTCCTTCCCATTCCAATCCTGAGACCCTTCCTATAGCATGAGATGTGATATCTCAATGCTTCTACCAAACCTGAGACCCTTCCTTTAGCATGAGATGTGATATCCAACTCCTTCCCATTCCAATCCTGAGACCCTTCCTATAGCATGAGAGGTGATATCTCAATACTTCTAATACCAAACCTGAGATCCTTCAGATAACATGAGATGTGATATCTCAATACTTCTAATACCAAACCTGAGATCCATCCTATAACATGAGATGTGATATCCAAATCCTTCCCCTTCCAAACCTGAGACCCTCCCTTTAGCATGAGATGTGATATCCAAATCCTTCCCATTCCAATCCTGAGACCCTTCTGATAGCATAAGATATGATATCTCAATGCTTCTATACCAAACCTGAGATCCTTCCGATAGCATGAGATGTGATATCTCAATACTTCTAATACCAAACCTGAGATCCTTCCTATAACATGAGATGTGATATCCAAATCCTTATCTTCCAAACCTGAGACCCTCCCTTTAGCATGAGATGTGATATCCAACTCCTTCCTATTCCAATCCTGAGACTCTTCTGATAGCATAAGATATGATATCTCAATGCTTCTATACCAAACCTGAGATCCTTCTGATAGCATGAGATGTGATATCTCAATACTTCTAATACCAAACCTGAGATCCTACCTCTATCATGAAATGTGATATCCAACTCTTCCCCTTGCAAACCTGAGAGCCTTCCTATAGCATGAGATGTGATATCCAAGTCCTTCCCATTCCAATCCTGAGACCCTTCCTATAACATGAGATGTGATATCCAACTCCTTCCCATTCCAACCTGAGACCCTTCCTATAGCATGAGATGGGATATCCAACTCCTTCCAAATCCAATCCCGATACCCTTCCGATAGCATGAGATCTGATATCCCAATGCTTCTACCAAACCTGAGACCCATACTATGGCATGAGATGTGATATCAAACTCCTTCCCATTCTAATCCTGAGACCCTTCCTATAGCTTGAGATGTGATATCCAACTCCTTCCCATTCCAATTCTGAGACCCTTCCTATACCATGAGACTTGATATCTCAATGCTTCTAATACCAAACCTGAGACCCGTCCTATAACATGAGATGTGATATCCAAATCCTTCCCCTTCCAAACCTTAGACCCTTCCTATAGCAGAGATGTGATATCTCAATGCTTATACCAAACCTGAGATCCTTCCTATAACATGAGATGTGATATCCAACTCCTTCCCATTCCAATCCTGAGACACTTCCTATAGCATGAGATGTGATATCTCACTGCTTATACCAAACCTGAGACCCTTCCTATAGCATGAGATGTGATATCCAACTCCTTCCCATTCCAATCCTGAGACCCTTCCTATAGCATGAGATGTGATATCTCAATGCTTCTAATATCAAACTTGAGACCCTCCCTATAGCATGAGATGTGATACCCAAGTCCTTCCCATTCCAATCCTGAGACACTTCCTATAGCATGAGATGTGATATTTCAATGCTTCTAATACCAAACCTGAGACTCTTCCTATAACATGAGATGGGATATCCAACTCCTTTCCATTCCAATCCTGAGACCCTTTCGATAGCAGAGATGTGATATCTCAATGTTTATACCAAACCTGAGACCCTTCCTACGGCATGAGATGTCATATTCAACTCCTTCCCATTCCAATCCTGAGACCCTTCCTATAGCATGAGATGTGATATCCAACTCCTTCCCATTCCAATCCTGAGACCCTTCCTATAGCATGAGATGTGATGTCTCAATGCTTCTAATACCAAACCTGAGATCCTTCCTATAACATGAGATGTGATATCCAACTCCTTCCATTCCAATCCTGGACCCTTCCTATAGCATGAGATGTGATATCTCAATGCTTATACCAAACCTGAGTCCCTTCCATGAGATGTGATATCCAACTCCTTCCCATTCCAATCCTGAGACCCTTCCTATAGCCTGAGATGTGATATCTCAATGCCTCTAATACCAAACCTGAGATATTTCCTCTAACATGAAATGTGATATCCAACTCCTTCACTTTCCAAACCTGAGAGCCTATCTATAGCATGAGATGTGATATCCAAGTCCTTCCCATTCCAATCCTTAGACCCTTCCTACAGCATGCAATATGATATCTCAATGATTCTAATAAAAAACCTGAGACCCGTCCTATAACATGAGATGGGATATCCAACTCCTTCCCATTCCAATTCTGAGACACTTCCGATAGCAGAGATGTGATATCTCAATGTTTATACCAAACCTGAGACCCTTCCTATAACATGAGATGTGATATCCAACTCCTTCCCGTACCAAACCTGAGACCCTTCCTTTAGCATGAGATGTGATATCCAGCTCCTTCCCATTCCAATCCTGAGACACTTCCGATAGCATGAGATGTGATATCTCAATGCTTCTAATATCAAAACTGAGACCCTCCCTATAGCATGATATGTGATATCTAAGTCCTTCCCATTCCAATCCTGAGACCCTTCCTATAGCATGAGATGTGATATCTCAATGCTTCTACCAAACCTGAGACCCTTCCTTTAGCATGAGATGTGATATCCAACTCCTTCCCATTCCAATCCTGAGACCCTTCCTATAGCATGAGAGGTGATATCTCAATACTTCTAATACCAAACCTGAGATCCTTCCGATAACATGAGATGTGATATCTCAATACTTCTAATACCAAACCTGAGATCCATCCTATAACATGAGATGTGATATCCAAATCCTTCCCCTTCCAAACCTGAGACCCTCCCTTTAGCATGAGATGTGATATCCAACTCCTTCCCATTCCAATCCTGAGACCCTTCTGATAGCATAAGATATGATATCTCAATGCTTCTATACCAAACCTGAGATCCTTCCGATAGCATGAGATGTGATATCTCAATACTTCTAATACCAAACCTGAGATCCTTCCTATAACATGAGATGTGATATCCAAATCCTTATCTTCCAAACCTGAGACCCTCCCTTTAGCATGAGATGTGATATCCAACTCCTTCCCATTCCAATCCTGAGACTCTTCTGATAGCATAAGATATGATATCTCAATGCTTCTATACCAAACCTGAGATCCTTCTGATAGCATGAGATGTGATATCTCAATACTTCTAATACCAAACCTGAGATCCTACCTCTAACATGAAATGTGATATCCAACTCTTTCCCCTTGCAAACCTGAGAGCCTTCCTATAGCATGAGATGTGATATCCAAGTCCTTCCCATTCCAATCCTGAGACTCTTCCTATAACATGAGATGTGATATCCAACTCCTTCCCATTCCAACCTGAGACCCTTCCTATAGCATGAGATGGGATATCCAACTCCTTCCAAATCCAATCCCGATACCCTTCCGATAGCATGAGATCTGATATCCCAATGCTTCTACCAAACCTGAGACCCATACTATGGCATGAGATGTGATATCAAACTCCTTCCCATTCTAATCCTGAGACCCTTCCTATAGCTTGAGATGTGATATCCAACTCCTTCCCATTCCAATTCTGAGACCCTTCCTATACCATGAGACTTGATATCTCAATGCTTCTAATACCAAACCTGAGACCCGTCCTATAACATGAGATGTGATATCCAAATCCTTCCCCTTCCAAACCTTAGACCCTTCCTTTATCATGAGATGTGATAGCCAACTCCTTCCCATTCCAATCTTGAGACCCTTCCGATATCATGAAATGTGATATCTCAATGCTTCTAATATCAAACTTGAGACCCTCCCTATAACATGAGATGGGAATATCCAACTCCTTCCCATTCCAATCCTGAGACCCTTCCGATAGCAGAGATGTGATATCTCAATGCTTATACCAAACCTGAGATCCTTCCTTTAACATGAGATGTGATATCCAACTCCTTCCCATTCCAATCCTGAGACACTTCCTATAGCATGAGATGTGATATCTCACTGCTTATACCAAACCTGAGACCCTTCCTATAGCATGAGATGTGATACCCAAGTCCTTCCCATTCCAATCCTGAGACACTTCCTATAGCATGAGATGTGATATCCAACTGCTTCCCATTCCAATCCTGAGACCCTACCTATAGCATGAGATGTGATATCTCTATGCTTCTAATACCAAACCTGAGATCCTTCCTCTAACATGAAATGTGATATCCAACTCCTTCCCTTTCCAAACCTAAGAGCCTATCTATAGCATGAGATGTGATATCCAAGTCCTTCACATTCCAACCCTTAGACCCTTCCTACAGCATGCAATATGATATCTCAATGATTCTAATAACAAACCTGAGACCCGTCCTATAACATGAGATGGGATATTCAACTCCTTCCCATTCCAATCCTGAGACTCTTCCGATAGCAGAGATGTGATATCTCAATGCTTATACCAAACCTGAGACCCTTCCTATAACATGAGATGTGATATCCAAATCCTTCCCGTTCCAAACCTGAGACCCTTCCTTTAGCATGAGATGTGATATCCAGCTCCTTCCCATTCCAATCCTGAGACACTTCCAATAGCATGAAATGTGATATCTCAATGCTTCTAATATCAAAACTGAGACCCTCCCTATAGCATGATATGTGATATCTAAGTCCTTCCCATTCCAATCCTGAGACCCTCCCTATAGCATGAGATGTGATATCCAACTCCTTCCCATTCCAATCCTGAGACCCTTCCTATAGCATGAGATATGATATCTCAATACTTCTAATACCAAACGTGAGATCCTTCCGATAACATGAGATGTGATATCCAAATCCTTCCCCTTCCAAACCTGAGACCCTCCCTTTAGCATGAGATGTGATATCCAACTCCTTCCTATTCCAATCCTGAGACTCTTCTGATAGCATGAGATGTGATATCTCAATGCTTCTAATACCAAACCTGAGATCCTTCCGATAGCATGAGATGTGATATCTCAATGCTTCTAATACCAAACCTGAGATCCTTCCTATAACATGAGATGTTATATCCAAATCCTTCCCCTTCCAAACCTGAGACCCTCCCTTTAGCATGAGATGTGATATCCAACTCCTTCCCATTCCATTCCTGAGACCCTTCTGATAGCATGAGATGTGATATCTCAATGCCTCTAATACCAAACCTGAGATCCTACCTCTAACATGAAATGTGATATCCAACTCTTTCCCCTTCCAAACCTGAGAGCCTTCCTATAGCATGAGATGTGATATCCAAGTCCTTCCCATTCCAATCCTGAGACCCTTCCTATAGCTTGAGATGTGATATCCAACTCCTTCCCATTCCAATTCTGAGACCCTTCCTATACTATGAGACTTGATATCTCAATGCTTCTAATACCAAACCTGAGACCCGTAATATAACATGAGATGTGATATCCAAATCCTTCCCCTTCCAAACCTTAGACCCTTCCTTTATCATGAGATGTGATATCCAACTCCTTCCCATTCCAATCCTGAGACCCTTCCGATATCATGAGATGTGATATCTCAAAGCTTCTAATATCAAACTTGAGACCCTCCCTATAGCATGAGATGTGATATCCAAGTCCTTCCCATTCCAATCCTGAGACCCTTCCTATAGCATGAGATGTGATATCTCAATGCTTCTAATACCAAACCTGAGACCCTTCTTATAACATGAGATGGGAATATCCAACTCCTTCCCATTCCAATCCTGAGACCCTTCCGATAGCAGAGATGTGATATCTCAATACTTATACCAAACCTGAGATCCTTCCTATAACATGAGATGTGATATCCAACTCCTTCCCATTCCAATCCTGAGACACTTCCTATAGCATGAGATGTGATATCTCACTGCTTATACCAAACCTGAGACCCTTCCCATAGCATGAGATGTGATATCCAACTCCTTCCCATTCCAATCCTCAGACCCTTCCTATAGCATGAGATGTGATATCTCAATGCTTCTAATATCAAACTTGAGACCCTACCTATAGCATGAGATGTGATATCCAACTCCTTCCCATTCCAATCCTGAGACACTTCCTATAGCATGAGATGTGATATCTCAATGCTTCAAATACCAAACCTGAGACTCTTCCTATAACATGAGATGGGATATCCAACTCCTTCCCATTCCAATCCTGAGACCCTTTTGATAGCAGAGATGTGATATCTCAATGTTTATACTAAACCTGAGACCCTTCCTACGGCATGAGATGTCATATTCAACTCCTTCCCATTCCAATCCTGAGACCCTTCCTATAGCATGAGATGTGATATCCAACTCCTTCCCATTCCAATCCTGAGACCCTTCCTATAGCATGAGATGTGATGTCTCAATGCTTCTAATACCAAACCTGAGATCCTTCCTATAACATGAGATGTGATATCCAACTCCTTCCATTCCAATCCTGGACCCTTCCTATAGCATGAGATGTGATATCTCAATGCTTATACCAAACCTGAGACCCTTCCGATAGCATGAGATGTGATATCCAACTCCTTCCCATTCCAATCCTGAGACCCTTCCTATAGCCTGAGATGTGATATCTGAATGCCTCTAATGCCAAACCTGAGATCCTTCCTCTAACATGAAATGTGATATCCAACTCCTTCACTTTCCAAACCTGAGAGCCTATCTATAGCATGAGATGTGATATCCAAGTCCTTCCCATTCCAATCCTTAGACCCTTCCTACAGCATGCAATATGATATCTCAATGATTCTAATAAAAAACCTGAGACCCGTCCTATAACATGAGATGGGATATCCAACTCCTTCCCATTCCAATCCTGAGACACTTCCGATAGCAGAGATGTGATATCTCAATGTTTATACCAAACCTGAGACCCTTCCTATAACATGAGATGTGATATCCAACTCCTTCCCGTTCCAAACCTGAGACCCTTCCTTTAGCATGAGATGTGATATCCAGCTCCTTCCCATTCCAATCCTGAGACACTTCCGATAGCATGAGATGTGATATCTCAATGCTTCTAATATCAAAACTGAGACCCTCCCTATAGCATGATATGTGATATCTAAGTCCTTCCCATTCCAATCCTGAGACCCTTCCTATAGCATGAGATGTGATATCTCAATGCTTCTACCAAACCTGAGACCCTTCCTTTAGCATGAGATGTGATATCCAACTCCTTCCCATTCCAATCCTGAGACCCTTCCTATAGCATGAGAGGTGATATCTCAATACTTCTAATACCAAACCTGAGATCCTTCCGATAACATGAGATGTGATATCTCAATACTTCTAATACCAAACCTGAGATCCATCCTATAACATGAGATGTGATATCCAAATCCTTCCCCTTCCAAACCTGAGACCCTCCCTTTAGCATGAGATGTGATATCCAAATCCTTCCCATTCCAATCCTGAGACCCTTCTGATAGCATAAGATATGATATCTCAATGCTTCTATACCAAACCTGAGATCCTTCCGATAGCATGAGATGTGATATCTCAATACTTCTAATACCAAACCTGAGATCCTTCCTATAACATGAGATGTGATATCCAAATCCTTATCTTCCAAACCTGAGACCCTCCCTTTAGCATGAGATGTGATATCCAACTCCTTCCCATTCCAATCCTGAGACTCTTCTGATAGCATAAGATATGATATCTCAATGCTTCTATACCAAACCTGAGATCCTTCTGATAGCATGAGATGTGATATCTCAATACTTCTAATACCAAACCTGAGATCCTACCTCTAACATGAAATGTGATATCCAACTCTTTCCCCTTGCAAACCTGAGAGCCTTCCTATAGCATGAGATGTGATATCCAAGTCCTTCCCATTCCAATCCTGAGACCCTTCCTATAACATGAGATGTGATATCCAACTCCTTCCCATTCCAACCTGAGACCCTTCCTATAGCATAAGATGGGATATCCAACTCCTTCCAAATCCAATCCCGATACCCTTCCGATAGCATGAGATCTGATATCCCAATGCTTCTACCAAACCTGAGACCCATACTATGGCATGAGATGTGATATCAAACTCCTTCCCATTCTAATCCTGAGACCCTTCCTATAGCTTGAGATGTGATATCCAACTCCTTCCCATACCAATCCTTAGACCCTTCCTACAGCATGCAATATGATATCTCAATGATTCTAATAAAAAACCTGAGACCCGTCCTATAACATGAGATGGGATATCCAACTCCTTCCCATTCCAATCCTGAGACACTTCCGATAGCAGAGATGTGATATCTCAATGTTTATACCAAACCTGAGACCCTTCCTATAACATGAGATGTGATATCCAACTCCTTCCCGTTCCAAACCTGAGACCCTTCCTTTAGCATGAGATGTGATATCCAGCTCCTTCCCATTCCAATCCTGAGACACTTCCGATAGCATGAGATGTGATATCTCAATGCTTCTAATATCAAAACTGAGACCCTCCCTATAGCATGATATGTGATATCTAAGTCCTTCCCATTCCAATCCTGAGACCCTTCCTATAGCATGAGATGTGATATCTCAATGCTTCTACCAAACCTGAGACCCTTCCTTTAGCATGAGATGTGATATCCAACTCCTTCCCATTCCAATCCTGAGACCCTTCCTATAGCATGAGAGGTGATATCTCAATACTTCTAATACCAAACCTGAGATCCTTCCGATAACATGAGATGTGATATCTCAATACTTCTAATACCAAACCTGAGATCCATCCTATAACATGAGATGTGATATCCAAATCCTTCCCCTTCCAAACCTGAGACCCTCCCTTTAGCATGAGATGTGATATCCAAATCCTTCCCATTCCAATCCTGAGACCCTTCTGATAGCATAAGATATGATATCTCAATGCTTCTATACCAAACCTGAGATCCTTCCGATAGCATGAGATGTGATATCTCAATACTTCTAATACCAAACCTGAGATCCTTCCTATAACATGAGATGTGATATCCAAATCCTTATCTTCCAAACCTGAGACCCTCCCTTTAGCATGAGATGTGATATCCAACTCCTTCCCATTCCAATCCTGAGACTCTTCTGATAGCATAAGATATGATATCTCAATGCTTCTATACCAAACCTGAGATCCTTCTGATAGCATGAGATGTGATATCTCAATACTTCTAATACCAAACCTGAGATCCTACCTCTAACATGAAATGTGATATCCAACTCTTTCCCCTTGCAAACCTGAGAGCCTTCCTATAGCATGAGATGTGATATCCAAGTCCTTCCCATTCCAATCCTGAGACCCTTCCTATAACATGAGATGTGATATCCAACTCCTTCCCATTCCAACCTGAGACCCTTCCTATAGCATAAGATGGGATATCCAACTCCTTCCAAATCCAATCCCGATACCCTTCCGATAGCATGAGATCTGATATCCCAATGCTTCTACCAAACCTGAGACCCATACTATGGCATGAGATGTGATATCAAACTCCTTCCCATTCTAATCCTGAGACCCTTCCTATAGCTTGAGATGTGATATCCAACTCCTTCCCATACCAATCCTTAGACCCTTCCTACAGCATGCAATATGATATCTCAATGATTCTAATAAAAAACCTGAGACCCGTCCTATAACATGAGATGGGATATCCAACTCCTTCCCATTCCAATCCTGAGACACTTCCGATAGCAGAGGTGTGATATCTCAATGTTTATACCAAACCTGAGACCCTTCCTATAACATGAGATGTGATATCCAACTCCTTCCCGTTCCAAACCTGAGACCCTTCCTTTAGCATGAGATGTGATATCCAGCTCCTTCCCATTCCAATCCTGAGACACTTCCGATAGCATGAGATGTGATATCTCAATGCTTCTAATATCAAAACTGAGACCCTCCCTATAGCATGATATGTGATATCTAAGTCCTTCCCATTCCAATCCTGAGACCCTTCCTATAGCATGAGATGTGATATCTCAATGCTTCTACCAAACCTGAGACCCTTCCTTTAGCATGAGATGTGATATCCAACTCCTTCCCATTCCAATCCTGAGACCCTTCCTATAGCATGAGAGGTGATATCTCAATACTTCTAATACCAAACCTGAGATCCTTCCGATAACATGAGATGTGATATCTCAATACTTCTAATACCAAACCTGAGATCCATCCTATAACATGAGATGTGATATCCAAATCCTTCCCCTTCCAAACCTGAGACCCTCCCTTTAGCATGAGATGTGATATCCAAATCCTTCCCATTCCAATCCTGAGACCCTTCTGATAGCATAAGATATGATATCTCAATGCTTCTATACCAAACCTGAGATCCTTCCGATAGCATGAGATGTGATATCTCAATACTTCTAATACCAAACCTGAGATCCTTCCTATAACATGAGATGTGATATCCAAATCCTTATCTTCCAAACCTGAGACCCTCCCTTTAGCATGAGATGTGATATCCAACTCCTTCCCATTCCAATCCTGAGACTCTTCTGATAGCATAAGATATGATATCTCAATGCTTCTATACCAAACCTGAGATCCTTCTGATAGCATGAGATGTGATATCTCAATACTTCTAATACCAAACCTGAGATCCTACCTCTAACATGAAATGTGATATCCAACTCTTTCCCCTTGCAAACCTGAGAGCCTTCCTATAGCATGAGATGTGATATCCAAGTCCTTCCCATTCCAATCCTGAGACCCTTCCTATAACATGAGATGTGATATCCAACTCCTTCCCATTCCAACCTGAGACCCTTCCTATAGCATAAGATGGGATATCCAACTCCTTCCAAATCCAATCCCGATACCCTTCCGATAGCATGAGATCTGATATCCCAATGCTTCTACCAAACCTGAGACCCATACTATGGCATGAGATGTGATATCAAACTCCTTCCCATTCTAATCCTGAGACCCTTCCTATAGCTTGAGATGTGATATCCAACTCCTTCCCATACCAATCCTTAGACCCTTCCTACAGCATGCAATATGATATCTCAATGATTCTAATAAAAAACCTGAGACCCGTCCTATAACATGAGATGGGATATCCAACTCCTTCCCATTCCAATCCTGAGACACTTCCGATAGCAGAGGTGTGATATCTCAATGTTTATACCAAACCTGAGACCCTTCCTATAACATGAGATGTGATATCCAACTCCTTCCCGTTCCAAACCTGAGACCCTTCCTTTAGCATGAGATGTGATATCCAGCTCCTTCCCATTCCAATCCTGAGACACTTCCGATAGCATGAGATGTGATATCTCAATGCTTCTAATATCAAAACTGAGACCCTCCCTATAGCATGATATGTGATATCTAAGTCCTTCCCATTCCAATCCTGAGACCCTTCCTATAGCATGAGATGTGATATCTCAATGCTTCTACCAAACCTGAGACCCTTCCTTTAGCATGAGATGTGATATCCAACTCCTTCCCATTCCAATCCTGAGACCCTTCCTATAGCATGAGAGGTGATATCTCAATACTTCTAATACCAAACCTGAGATCCTTCCGATAACATGAGATGTGATATCTCAATACTTCTAATACCAAACCTGAGATCCATCCTATAACATGAGATGTGATATCCAAATCCTTCCCCTTCCAAACCTGAGACCCTCCCTTTAGCATGAGATGTGATATCCAAATCCTTCCCATTCCAATCCTGAGACCCTTCTGATAGCATAAGATATGATATCTCAATGCTTCTATACCAAACCTGAGATCCTTCCGATAGCATGAGATGTGATATCTCAATACTTATAATACCAAACCTGAGATCCTTCCTATAACATGAGATGTGATATCCAAATCCTTATCTTCCAAACCTGAGACCCTCCCTTTAGCATGAGATGTGATATCCAACTCCTTCCCATTCCAATCCTGAGACTCTTCTGATAGCATAAGATATGATATCTCAATGCTTCTATACCAAACCTGAGATCCTTCTGATAGCATGAGATGTGATATCTCAATACTTCTAATACCAAACCTGAGATCCTACCTCTAACATGAAATGTGATATCCAACTCATTACCCTTGCAAACCTGAGAGCCTTCCTATAGCATGAGATGTGATATCCAAGTCCTTCCCATTCCAATCCTGAGACCCTTCCTATAACATGAGATGTGATATTCAACTCCTTCCCATTCCAACCTGAGACCCTTCCTATAGCATGATATGGGATATCCAACTCCTTCCAAATCCAATCCCGATACCCTTCCGATAGCATGAGATCTGATATCCCAATGCTTCTACCAAACCTGAGACCCATACTATGGCATGAGATGTGATATCAAACTCCTTCCCATTCTAATCCTGAGACCCTTCCTATAGCTTGAGATGTGATATCCAACTCCTTCCCATACCAATCCTTAGACCCTTCCTACAGCATGCAATATGATATCTCAATGATTCTAATAAAAAACCTGAGACCCGTCCTATAACATGAGATGGGATATCCAACTCCTTCCCATTCCAATCCTGAGACACTTCCGATAGCAGAGGTGTGATATCTCAATGTTTATACCAAACCTGAGACCCTTCCTATAACATGAGATGTGATATCCAACTCCTTCCCGTTCCAAACCTGAGACCCTTCCTTTAGCATGAGATGTGATATCCAGCTCCTTCCCATTCCAATCCTGAGACACTTCCGATAGCATGAGATGTGATATCTCAATGCTTCTAATATCAAAACTGAGACCCTCCCTATAGCATGATATGTGATATCTAAGTCCTTCCCATTCCAATCCTGAGACCCTTCCTATAGCATGAGATGTGATATCTCAATGCTTCTACCAAACCTGAGACCCTTCCTTTAGCATGAGATGTGATATCCAACTCCTTCCCATTCCAATCCTGAGACCCTTCCTATAGCATGAGAGGTGATATCTCAATACTTCTAATACCAAACCTGAGATCCTTCCGATAACATGAGATGTGATATCTCAATACTTCTAATACCAAACCTGAGATCCATCCTATAACATGAGATGTGATATCCAAATCCTTCCCCTTCCAAACCTGAGACCCTCCCTTTAGCATGAGATGTGATATCCAAATCCTTCCCATTCCAATCCTGAGACCCTTCTGATAGCATAAGATATGATATCTCAATGCTTCTATACCAAACCTGAGATCCTTCCGATAGCATGAGATGTGATATCTCAATACTTATAATACCAAACCTGAGATCCTTCCTATAACATGAGATGTGATATCCAAATCCTTATCTTCCAAACCTGAGACCCTCCCTTTAGCATGAGATGTGATATCCAACTCCTTCCCATTCCAATCCTGAGACTCTTCTGATAGCATAAGATATGATATCTCAATGCTTCTATACCAAACCTGAGATCCTTCTGATAGCATGAGATGTGATATCTCAATACTTCTAATACCAAACCTGAGATCCTACCTCTAACATGAAATGTGATATCCAACTCATTACCCTTGCAAACCTGAGAGCCTTCCTATAGCATGAGATGTGATATCCAAGTCCTTCCCATTCCAATCCTGAGACCCTTCCTATAACATGAGATGTGATATTCAACTCCTTCCCATTCCAACCTGAGACCCTTCCTATAGCATGATATGGGATATCCAACTCCTTCCAAATCCAATCCCGATACCCTTCCGATAGCATGAGATCTGATATCCCAATGCTTCTACCAAACCTGAGACCCATACTATGGCATGAGATGTGATATCAAACTCCTTCCCATTCTAATCCTGAGACCCTTCCTATAGCTTGAGATGTGATATCCAACTCCTTCCCATTCCAATCCTTAGACCCTTCCTACAGCATGCAATATGATATCTCAATGATTCTAATAAAAAACCTGAGACCCGTCCTATAACATGAGATGGGATATCCAACTCCTTCCCATTCCAATCCTGAGACACTTCCGATAGCAGAGGTGTGATATCTCAATGTTTATACCAAACCTGAGACCCTTCCTATAACATGAGATGTGATATCCAACTCCTTCCCGTTCCAAACCTGAGACCCTTCCTTTAGCATGAGATGTGATATCCAGCTCCTTCCCATTCCAATCCTGAGACACTTCCGATAGCATGAGATGTGATATCTCAATGCTTCTAATATCAAAACTGAGACCCTCCCTATAGCATGATATGTGATATCTAAGTCCTTCCCATTCCAATCCTGAGACCCTTCCTATAGCATGAGATGTGATATCTCAATGCTTCTACCAAACCTGAGACCCTTCCTTTAGCATGAGATGGGATATCCAACTCCTTCCCATTCCAATCCTGAGACCCTTCCTATAGCATGAGAGGTGATATCTCAATACTTCTAATACCAAACCTGAGATCCTTCCGATAACATGAGATGTGATATCTCAATACTTCTAATACCAAACCTGAGATCCATCCTATAACATGAGATGTGATATCCAAATCCTTCCCCTTCCAAACCTGAGACCCTCCCTTTAGCATGAGATGTGATATCCAAATCCTTCCCATTCCAATCCTGAGACCCTTCCTATAGCATGAGAGGTGATATCGCAATACTTCTAATACCAAACCTGAGATCCTTCCGATAACATGAGATGTGATATCTCAATACTTCTAATACCAAACCTGAGATCCATCCTATAACATGAGATGTGATATCCAAATCCTTCCCCTTCCAAACCTGAGACCCTCCCTTTAGCATGAGATGTGATATCCAAATCCTTCCCATTCCAATCCTGAGACCCTTCTGATAGCATAAGATATGATATCTCAATGCTTCTATACCAAACCTGAGATCCTTCCGATAGCATGAGATGTGATATCTCAATACTTCTAATACCAAACCTGAGATCCTTCCTATAACATGAGATGTGATATCCAAATCCTTATCTTCCAAACCTGAGACTCTCCCTTTAGCATGAGATGTGATATCCAACTCCTTCCCATTCCAATCCTGAGACTCTTCTGATAGCATAAGATATGATATCTCAATGCTTCTATACCAAACCTGAGATCCTTCTGATAGCATGAGATGTGATATCTCAATACTTCTAATACCAAACCTGAGATCCTACCTCTAACATGAAATGTGATATCCAACTCTTTCCCCTTGCAAACCTGAGAGCCTTCCTATAGCATGAGATGTGATATCCAAGTCCTTCCCATTCCAATCCTGAGACCCTTCCTATAACACGAGATGTGATATCCAACTCCTTCCCATTCCAACCTGAGACCCTTCCTATAGCATGAGATGGGATATCCAACTCCTTCCAAATCCAATCCCGATACCCTTCCGATAGCATGAGATCTGATATCCCAATGCTTCTACCAAACCTGAGACCCATACTATGGCATGAGATGTGATATCAAACTCCTTCCCATTCTAATCCTGAGACCCTTCCTATAGCTTGAGATGTGATATCCAACTCCTTCCCATTCCAATTCTGAGACCCTTCCTATACCATGAGACTTGATATCTGAATGCTTCTAATACCAAACCTGAGACCCGTCCTATAACATGAGATGTGATATCCAAATCCTTCCCCTTCCAAACCTTAGACCCTTCCGATAGCAGAGATGTGATATCTCAATGCTTATACCAAACCTGAGATCCTTCCTATAACATGAGATGTGATATCCAACTCCTTCCCATTCCAATCCTGAGACACTTCCTATAGCATGAGATGTGATATCTCACTGCTTATACCAAACCTGAGACCCTTCCTATAGCATGAGATGTGATATCCAACTCCTTCCCATTCCAATCCTGAGACCCTTCCTATAGCATGAGATGTGATATCTCAATGCTTCTAATATCAAACTTGAGACCCTCCCTATAGCATGAGATGTGATACCCAAGTCCTTCCCATTCCAATCCTGAGACACTTCCTATAGCATGAGATGTGATATCTCAATGCTTCTAATACCAAACCTGAGACTCTTCCTATAACATGAGATGGGATATCCAACTCCTTTCCATTCCAATCCTGAGACCCTTTCGATAGCAGAGATGTGATATCTCAATGTTTATACCAAACCTGAGACCCTCCCTACGGCATGAGATGTCATATACAACTCCTTCCCATTCCAATCCTGAGACCCTTCCTATAGCATGAGATGTGATATCCAACTCCTTCCCATTCCAATCCTGAGACCCTTCCTATAGCTTGAGATGTGATGTCTCAATGCTTCTAATACCAAACCTGAGATCCTTCCTATAACATGAGATGTGATATCCAACTCCTTCCATTCCAATCCTGAGACCCTTCCTATAGCATGAGATGTGATATCTCAAGACCCTTCCTATAGCATGAGATGTGATATCCAACTCCTTCCCATTCCAATCCTGAGACCCTTCCTATAGCCTGAGATGTGATATCTGAATGCCTCTAATACCAAACCTGAGATCCTTCCTCTAACATGAAATGTGATATCCAACTCCTTCACTTTCCAAACCTGAGAGCCTATCTATAGCATGAGATGTGATATCCAAGTCCTTCCCATTCCAATCCTTAGACCCTTCCTAAAGCATGCAATATAATATCTCAATGATTTTAATAAAAAACCTGAGACCCGTCCTATAACATGAGATGGGATATACAACTCCTTCCCATTCCAATCCTGAGACACTTCCGATAGCAGAGATGTGATATCTCAATGTTTATACCAAACCTGAGACCCTTCCTATAACATGAGATGTGATATCCAACTCCTTCCCATTCCAATCCTGAGACCCTTCCTATAGCATGAGATGTGATATCCAACTCCTTCCCATTCCAATCCTGAGACCCTTCCTATAGCATGAGATGTGATGTCTCAATGCTTCTAATACCAAACCTGAGATCCTTCCTATAACATGAGATGTGATATCCAACTCCTTCCATTCCAATCCTGGACCCTTCCTATAGCATGAGATGTGATATCTCAATGCTTATACCAAACCTGAGACCCTTCCTATAGCATGAGATGTGATATCCAACTCCTTCCCATTCCAATCCTGAGACCCTTCCTATAGCCTGAGATGTGATATCTCAATGCCTCTAATACCAAACCTGAGATATTTCCTCTAACATGAAATGTGATATCCAACTCCTTCACTTTCCAAACCTGAGAGCCTATCTATAGCATGAGATGTGATATCCAAGTCCTTCCCATTCCAATCCTTAGACCCTTCCTACAGCATGCAATATGATATCTCAATGATTCTAATAAAAAACCTGAGACCCGTCCTATAACATGAAATGGGATATCCAACTCCTTCCCATTCCAATTCTGAGACACTTCCGATAGCAGAGATGTGATATCTCAATGTTTATACCAAACCTGAGACCCTTCCTATAACATGAGATGTGATATCCAACTCCTTCCCGTTCCAAACCTGAGACCCTTCCTTTAGCATGAGATGTGATATCCAGCTCCTTCCCATTCCAATCCTGAGACACTTCCGATAGCATGAGATGTGATATCTCAATGCTTCTAATATCAAAACTGAGACCCTCCCTATAGCATGATATGTGATATCTAAGTCCTTCCCATTCCAATCCTGAGACCCTTCCTATAGCATGAGATGTGATATCTCAATGCTTCTACCAAACCTGAGACCCTTCCTTTAGCATGAGATGTGATATCCAACTCCTTCCCATTCCAATCCTGAGACCCTTCCTATAGCATGAGAGGTGATATCTCAATACTTCTAATACCAAACCTGAGATCCTTCCGATAACATGAGATGTGATATCTCAATACTTCTAATACCAAACCTGAGATCCATCCTATAACATGAGATGTGATATCCAAATCCTTCCCCTTCCAAACCTGAGACCCTCCCTTTAGCATGAGATGTGATATCCAACTCCTTCCCATTCCAATCCTGAGACCCTTCTGATAGCATAAGATATGATATCTCAATGCTTCTATACCAAACCTGAGATCCTTCTGATAGCATGAGATGTGATATCTCAATACTTCTAATACCAAACCTGAGATCCTTCCTATAACATGAGATGTGATATCCAAATCCTTATCTTCCAAACCTGAGACCCTCCCTTTAGCATGAGATGTGATATCCAACTCCTTCCCATTCCAATCCTGAGACTCTTCTGATAGCATAAGATATGATATCTCAATGCTTCTATACCAAACCTGAGATCCTTCTGATAGCATGAGATGTGATATCTCAATACTTCTAATACCAAACCTGAGATCCTACCTCTAACATGAAATGTGATATCCAACTCTTTCCCCTTGCAAACCTGAGAGCCTTCCTATAGCATGAGATGTGATATCCAAGTCCTTCCCATTCCAATCCTGAGACCCTTCCTATAACATGAGATGTGATATCCAACTCCTTCCCATTCCAACCTGAGACCCTTCCTATAGCATGAGATGGGATATCCAACTCCTTCCAAATCCAATCCCGATACCCTTCCGATAGCATGAGATCTGATATCCCAATGCTTCTACCAAACCTGAGACCCATACTATGGCATGAGATGTGATATCAAACTCCTTCCCATTCTAATCCTGAGACCCTTCCTATAGCTTGAGATGTGATATCCAACTCCTTCCCATTCCAATTCTGAGACCCTTCCTATACCATGAGACTTGATATCTCAATGCTTCTAATACCAAACCTGAGACCCGTCCTATAACATGAGATGTGATATCCAAATCCTTCCCCTTCCAAACCTTAGACCCTTCCTTTATCATGAGATGTGATAGCCAACTCCTTCCCATTCCAATCTTGAGACCCTTCCGATATCATTAAATGTGATATCTCAATGCTTCTAATATCAAACTTGAGACCCTCCCTATAACATGAGATGGGAATATCCAACTCCTTCCCATTCCAATCCTGAGACCCTTCCGATAGCAGAGATGTGATATCTCAATGCTTATACCAAACCTGAGATCCTTCCTATAACATGAGATGTGATATCCAACTCCTTCCCATTCCAATCCTGAGACACTTCCTATAGCATGAGATGTGATATCTCACTGCTTATACCAAACCTGAGACCCTTCCTATAGCATGAGATGTGATATCCAACTCCTTCCCATTCCAATCCTGAGACCCTTCCTATAGCATGAGATGTGATATCTCAATGCTTCTAATATCAAACTTGAGACCCTCCCTATAGCATGAGATGTGATACCCAAGTCCTTCCCATTCCAATCCTGAGACACTTCCTATAGCATGAGATGTGATATCCAACTGCTTCCCATTCCAATCCTGAGACCCTTCCTATAGCATGAGATGTGATATCTCTATGCTTCTAATACCAAACCTGAGATCCTTCCTCTAACATGAAATGTGATATCCAACTCCTTCACTTTCCAAACCTGAGAGCCTATCTATAGCATGAGATGTGATATCCAAGTCCTTCCCATTCCAATCCTTAGACCCTTCCTACAGCATGCAATATGATATCTCAATGATTCTAATAAAAAACCTGAGACCCGTCCTATAACATGAGATGGAATATCCAACTCCTTCCCATTCCAATCCTGAGACACTTCCGATAGCAGAGATGTGATATCTCAATGTTTATACCAAACCTGAGACCCTTCCTATAACATGAGATGTGATATCCAACTCCTTCCCGTTCCAAACCTGAGACCCTTCCTTTAGCATGAGATGTGATATCCAGCTCCTTCCCATTCCAATCCGGAGAAACTTCCGATAGCATGAGATGTGATATCTCAATGCTTCTAATATCAAAACTGAGACCCTCCCTATAGCATGATATGTGATATCTAAGTCCTTCCCATTCCAATCCTGAGACCCTTCCTATAGCATGAGATGTGATATCTCAATGCTTCTACCAAACCTGAGACCCTTCCTTTAGCATGAGATGTGATATCCAACTCCTTCCCATTCCAATCCTGAGACCCTTCCTATAGCATGAGAGGTGATATCTCAATACTTCTAATACCAAACCTGAGATCCTTCCGATAACATGAGATGTGATATCTCAATACTTCTAATACCAAACCTGAGATCCATCCTATAACATGAGATGTGATATCCAAATCCTTCCCCTTCCAAACCTGAGACCCTCCCTTTAGCATGAGATGTGATATCCAAATCCTCCCCATTCCAATCCTGAGACCCTTCTGATAGCATAAGATATGATATCTCAATGCTTCTATACCAAACCTGAGATCCTTCCGATAGCATGAGATGTGATATCTCAATACTTCTAATACCAAACCTGAGATCCTTCCTATAACATGAGATGTGATATCCAAATCCTTATCTTCCAAACCTGAGACCCTCCCTTTAGCATGAGATGTGATATCCAACTCCTTCCCATTCCAATCCTGAGACTCTTCTGATAGCATAAGATATGATATCTCAATGCTTCTATACCAAACCTGAGATCCTTCTGATAGCATGAGATGTGATATCTCAATACGTCTAATACCAAACCTGAGATCCTACCTCTAACATGAAATGTGATATCCAACTCTTCCCCTTGCAAACCTGAGAGCCTTCCTATAGCATGAGATGTGATATCTCAATACTTCTAATACCAAACCTGAGATCCTACCTCTAACATGAAATGTGATATCCAACTCTTTCCCCTTGCAAACCTGAGAGCCTTCCTATAGCATGAGATGTGATATCCAAGTCCTTCCCATTCCAATCCTGAGACCCTTCCTATAACATGAGATGTGATATCCAACTCCTTCCCATTCCAACCTGAGACCCTTCCTATAGCATGAGATGGGATATCCAACTCCTTCCCCTTCCAAACCTTAGACCCTTCCTTTATCATGAGATGTGATAGCCAACTCCTTCCCATTCCAATCTTGAGACCCTTCCGATATCATGAAATGTGATATCTCAATGCTTCTAATATCAAACTTGAGACCCTCCCTATAACATGAGATGGGAATATCCAACTCCTTCCCATTCCAATCCTGAGACCCTTCCGATAGCAGAGATGTGATATCTCAATGCTTATACCAAACCTGAGATCCTTCCTATAACATGAGATGTGATATCCAACTCCTTCCCATTCCAATCCTGAGACACTTCATATAGCATGAGATGTGATATCTCACTGCTTATACCAAACCTGAGACCCTTCCTATAGCATGAGATGTGATATCCAACTCCTTCCCATTCCAATCCTAGGACCCTTCCTATAGCATGAGATGTGATATCTCAATGCTTCTAATATCAAACTTGAGACCCTCCCTATAGCATGAGATGTGATACCCAAGTCCTTCCCATTCCAATCCTGAGACACTTCCTATAGCATGAGATGTGATATCCAACTGCTTCCCATTCCAATCCTGAGACCCTTCCTATAGCATGAGATGTGATATCTCTATGCTTCTAATACCAAACCTGAGATCCTTCCTCTAACATGAAATGTGATATCCAACTCCTTCACTTTCCAAACCTGAGAGCCTATCTATAGCATGAGATGTGATATCCAAGTCCTTCCCATTCCAATCCTTAGACCCTTCCTACAGCATGCAATATGATATCTCAATGATTCTAATAAAAAACCTGAGACCCGTCCTATAACATGAGATGGGATATCCAACTCCTTCCCATTCCAATCCTGAGACACTTCCGATAGCGGAGATGTGATATCTCAATGTTTATACCAAACCTGAGACCCTTCCTATAACATGAGATGTGATATCCAACTCCTTCCCGTTCCAAACCTGAGACCCTTCCTTTAGCATGAGATGTGATATCCAGCTCCTTCCCATTCCAATCCTGAGAAACTTCCGATAGCATGAGATGTGATATCTCAATGCTTCTAATATCAAAACTGAGACCCTCCCTATAGCATGATATGTGATATCTAAGTCCTTCCCATTCCAATCCTGAGACCCTTCCTATAGCATGAGATGTGATATCTCAATGCTTCTACCAAACCTGAGACCCTTCCTTTAGCATGAGATGTGATATCCAACTCCTTCCCATTCCAATCCTGAGACCCTTCCTATAGCATGAGAGGTGATATCTCAATACTTCTAATACCAAACCTGAGATCCTTCCGATAACATGAGATGTGATATCTCAATACTTCTAATACCAAACCTGAGATCCATCCTATAACATGAGATGTGATATCCAAATCCTTCCCCTTCCAAACCTGAGACCCTCCCTTTAGCATGAGATGTGATATCCAAATCCTTCCCATTCCAATCCTGAGACCCTTCTGATAGCATAAGATATGATATCTCAATGCTTCTATACCAAACCTGAGATCCTTCCGATAGCATGAGATGTGATATCTCAATACTTCTAATACCAAACCTGAGATCCTTCCTATAACATGAGATGTGATATCCAACTCCTTCCCATTCCAATCCTGAGACTCTTCTGATAGCATAAGATATGATATCTCAATGCTTCTATACCAAACCTGAGATCCTTCTGATAGCATGAGATGTGATATCTCAATACGTCTAATACCAAACCTGAGATCCTACCTCTAACATGAAATGTGATATCCAACTCTTCCCCTTGCAAACCTGAGAGCCTTCCTATAGCATGAGATGTGATATCTCAATACTTCTAATACCAAACCTGAGATCCTACCTCTAACATGAAATGTGATATCCAACTCTTTCCCCTTGCAAACCTGAGAGCCTTCCTATAGCATGAGATGTGATATCCAAGTCCTTCCCATTCCAATCCTGAGACCCTTCCTATAACATGAGATGTGATATCCAACTCCTTCCCATTCCAACCTGAGACCCTTCCTATAGCATGAGATGGGATATCCAACTCCTTCCAAATCCAATCCCGATACCCTTCCGATAGCATGAGATCTGATATCCCAATGCTTCTACCAAACCTGAGACCCATACTATGGCATGAGATGTGATATCAAACTCCTTCCCATTCTAATCCTGAGACCCTTCCTATAGCTTGAGATGTGATATCCAACTCCTTCCCATTCCAATTCTGAGACCCTTCCTATACCATGAGACTTGATATCTCAATGCTTCTAATACCAAACCTGAGACCCGTCCTATAACATGAGATGTGATATCCAAATCCTTCCCCTTCCAAACCTTAGACCCTTCCTTTATCATGAGATGTGATAGCCAACTCCTTCCCATTCCAATCTTGAGACCCTTCCGATATCATGAAATGTGATATCTCAATGCTTCTAATATCAAACTTGAGACCCTCCCTATAACATGAGATGGGAATATCCAACTCCTTCCCATTCCAATCCTGAGACCCTTCCGATAGCAGAGATGTGATATCTCAATGCTTATACCAAACCTGAGATCCTTCCTATAACATGAGATGTGATATCCAACTCCTTCCCATTCCAATCCTGAGACACTTCCTATAGCATGAGATGTGATATCTCACTGCTTATACCAAACCTGAGACCCTTCCTATAGCATGAGATGTGATATCCAACTCCTTCCCATTCCAATCCTGAGACCCTTCCTATAGCATGAGATGTGATATCTCAATGCTTCTAATATCAAACTTGAGACCCTCCCTATAGCATGAGATGTGATACCCAAGTCCTTCCCATTCCAATCCTGAGACACTTCCTATAGCATGAGATGTGATATCCAACTGCTTCTCATTCCAATCCTGAGACCCTTCCTATAGCATGAGATGTGATATCTCTATGCTTCTAATACCAAACCTGAGATCCTTCCTCTAACATGAAATGTGATATCCAACTCCTTCACTTTCCAAACCTGAGAGCCTATCCATAGCATGAGATGTGATATCCAAGTCCTTCCCATTCCAATCCTTAGACCCTTCCTACAGCATGCAATATGATATCTCAATGATTCTAATAAAAAACCTGAGACCCGTCCTATAACATGAGATGGGATATCCAACTCCTTCCCATTCCAATCCTGAGACACTTCCGATAGCAGAGATGTGATATCTCAATGTTTATACCAAACCTGAGACCCTTCCTATAACATGAGATGTGATATCCAACTCCTTCCCGTTCCAAACCTGAGACCCTTCCTTTAGCATGAGATGTGATATCCAGCTCCTTCCCATTCCAATCCTGAGAAACTTCCGATAGCATGAGATGTGATATCTCAATGCTTCTAATATCAAAACTGAGACCCTCCCTATAGCATGATATGTGATATCTAAGTCCTTCCCATTCCAATCCTGAGACCCTTCCTATAGCATGAGATGTGATATCTCAATGCTTCTACCAAACCTGAGACCCTTCCTTTAGCATGAGATGTGATATCCAACTCCTTCCCATTCCAATCCTGAGACCCTTCCTATAGCATGAGAGGTGATATCTCAATACTTCTAATACCAAACCTGAGATCCTTCCGATAACATGAGATGTGATATCTCAATACTTCTAATACCAAACCTGAGATCCATCCTATAACATGAGATGTGATATCCAAATCCTTCCCCTTCCAAACCTGAGACCCTCCCTTTAGCATGAGATGTGATATCCAAATCCTTCCCATTCCAATCCTGAGACCCTTCTGATAGCATAAGATATGATATCTCAATGCTTCTATACCAAACCTGAGATCCTTCCGATAGCATGAGATGTGATATCTCAATACTTCTAATACCAAACCTGAGATCCTTCCTATAACATGAGATGTGATATCCAAATCCTTATCTTCCAAACCTGAGACCCTCCCTTTAGCATGAGATGTGATATCCAACTCCTTCCCATTCCAATCCTGAGACTCTTCTGATAGCATAAGATATGATATCTCAATGCTTCTATACCAAACCTGAGATCCTTCTGATAGCATGAGATGTGATATCTCAATACGTCTAATACCAAACCTGAGATCCTACCTCTAACATGAAATGTGATATCCAACTCTTCCCCTTGCAAACCTGAGAGCCTTCCTATAGCATGAGATGTGATATCCAAGTCCTTCCCATTCCAATCCTGAGACCCTTCCTATAGCATGAGATGTGATATCCAACTCCTTCCCATTCCAACCTGAGACCCTTCCTATAGCATGAGATGGGATATCCAACTCCTTCCAAATCCAATCCCGATACCCTTCCGATAGCATGAGATCTGATATCCCAATGCTTCTACCAAACCTGAGACCCATACTATGGCATGAGATGTGATATCAAACTCCTTCCCATTCTAATCCTGAGACCCTTCCTATAGCTTGAGATGTGATATCCAACTCCTTCCCATTCCAATTCTGAGACCCTTCCTATACCATGAGACTTGATATCTCAATGCTTCTAATACCAAACCTGAGACCCGTCCTATAACATGAGATGTGATATCCAAATCCTTCCCCTTCCAAACCTTAGACCCTTCCGATAGCAGAGATGTGATATCTCAATGCTTATACCAAACCTGAGATCCTTCCTATAACATGAGATGTGATATCCAACTCCTTCCCATTCCAATCCTAAGACACTTCCTATAGCATGAGATGTGATATCTCACTGCTTATACCAAACCTGAGACCCTTCCTATAGCATGAGATGTGATATCCAACTCCTTCCCATTCCAATCCTGAGACCCTTCCTATAGCATGAGATGTGATATCTCAATGCTTCTAATATCAAACTTGAGACCCTCCCTATAGCATGAGATGTGATACCCAAGTCCTTCCCATTCCAATCCTGAGACACTTCCTATAGCATGAGATGTGATATCTCAATGCTTCTAATACCAAACCTGAGACTCTTCCTATAACATGAGATGGGATATCCAACTCCTTTCCATTCCAATCCTGAGACCCTTTCGATAGCAGAGATGTGATATCTCAATGTTTATACCAAACCTGAGACCCTTCCTACGGCATGAGATGTCATATTCAATTCCTTCCCATTCCAATCCTGAGACCCTTCCTATAGCATGAGATGTGATATCCAACTCCTTCCCATTCCAATCCTGAGACCCTTCCTATAGCATGAGATGTGATGTCTCAATGCTTCTAATACCAAACCTGAGATCCTTCCTATAACATGAGATGTGATATCCAACTCCTTCCATTCCAATCCTGGACCCTTCCTATAGCATGAGATGTGATATCTCAATGCTTATACCAAACCTGAGACCCTTCCTATAGCATGAGATGTGATATCCAACTCCTTCCCATTCCAATCCTGAGACCCTTCCTATAGCCTGAGATGTGATATCTCAATGCCTCTAATACCAAACCTGAGATATTTCATCTAACATGAAATGTGATATCCAACTCCTTCACTTTCCAAACCTGAGAGCCTATCTATAGCATGAGATGTGATATCCAAGTCCTTCCCATTCCAATCCTTAGACCCTTCCTACAGCATGCAATATGATATCTCAATGATTCTAATAAAAAACCTGAGACCCGTCCTATAACATGAGATGGGATATCCAACTCCTTCCCATTCCAATTCTGAGACACTTCCGATAGCAGAGATGTGATATCTCAATGTTTATACCAAACCTGAGACCCTTCCTATAACATGAGATGTGATATCCAACTCCTTCCAGTTCCAAACCTGAGACCCTTCCTTTAGCATGAGATGTGATATCCAGCTCCTTCCCATTCCAATCCTGAGACACTTCCGATAGCATGAGATGTGATATCTCAATGCTTCTAATATCAAAACTGAGACCCTCCCTATAGCATGATATGTGATATCTAAGTCCTTCCCATTCCAATCCTGAGACCCTTCCTATAGCATGAGATGTGATATCTCAATGCTTCTACCAAACCTGAGACCCTTCCTTTAGCATGAGATGTGATATCCAACTCCTTCCCCTTCCAATCCTGAGACCCTTCCTATAGCATGAGAGGTGATATCTCAATACTTCTAATACCAAACCTGAGATCCTTCCGATAACATGAGATGTGATATCTCAATACTTCTAATACCAAACCTGAGATCCATCCTATAACATGAGATGTGATATCCAACTCCTTCCCATTCCAATTCTGAGACACTTCCGATAGCAGAGATGTGATATCTCAATGTTTATACCAAACCTGAGACCCTTCCTATAACATGAGATGGGATATCCAACTCCTTCCAGTTCCAATTCTGAGACACTTCCGATAGCAGAGATGTGATATCTCAATGTTTATACCAAACCTGAGACCCTTCCTATAACATGAGATGTGATATCCAACTCCTTCCAGTTCCAAACCTGAGACCCTTCCTTTAGCATGAGATGTGATATCCAGCTCCTTCCCATTCCAATCCTGAGACACTTCCGATAGCATGAGATGTGATATCTCAATGCTTCTAATATCAAAACTGAGACCCTCCCTATAGCATGATATGTGATATCTAAGTCCTTCCCATTCCAATCCTGAGACCCTTCCTATAGCATGAGATGTGATATCTCAATGCTTCTACCAAACCTGAGACCCTTCCTTTAGCATGAGATGTGATATCCAACTCCTTCCCATTCCAATCCTGAGACCCTTCCTATAGCATGAGAGGTGATATCTCAATACTTCTAATACCAAACCTGAGATCCTTCCGATAACATGAGATGTGATATCTCAATACTTCTAATACCAAACCTGAGATCCATCCTATAACATGAGATGTGATATCCAAATCCTTCCCCTTCCAAACCTGAGACCCTCCCTTTAGCATGAGATGTGATATCCAACTCCTTCCCATTCCAATCCTGAGACCCTTCTGATAGCATAAGATATGATATCTCAATGCTTCTATACCAAACCTGAGATCCTTCTGATAGCATGAGATGTGATATCTCAATACTTCTAATACCAAACCTGAGATCCTTCCTATAACATGAGATGTGATTTCCAAATCCTTATCTTCCAAACCTGAGACCCTCCCTTTAGCATGAGATGTGATATCCAACTCCTTCTCATTCCAATCCTGAGACTCTTCTGATAGCATAAGATATGATATCTCAATGCTTCTATACCAAACCTGAGATCCTTCTGATAGCATGAGATGTGATATCTCAATACTTCTAATACCAAACCTGAGATCCTACCTCTAACATGAAATGTGATATCCAACTCTTTCCCCTTGCATACCTGAGAGCCTTCCTATAGCATGAGATGTGATATCCAAGTCCTTCCCATTCCAATCCTGAGACCCTTCCTATAACATGAGATGTGATATCCAACTCCTTCCCATTCCAACCTGAGACCCTTCCTATAGCATGAGATGGGATATTAAACTCCTTCCAAATCCAATCCCGATACCCTTCCGATAGCATGAGATCTGATATCCCAATGCTTCTACCAAACCTGAGACCCATACTATGGCATGAGATGTGATATCAAACTCCTTCCCATTCTAATCCTGAGACCCTTCCTATAGCTTGAGATGTGATATCCAACTCCTTCCCATTCCAATTCTGAGACCCTTCCTATACCATGAGACTTGATATCTCAATGCTTCTAATACCAAACCTGAGACCCGTCCTATAACATGAGATGTGATATCCAAATCCTTCCCCTTCCAAACCTTAGACCCTTCCTTTATCATGAGATGTGATAGCCAACTCCTTCCCATTCCAATCTTGAGACCCTTCCGATATCATGAAATGTGATATCTCAATGCTTCTAATATCAAACTTGAGACCCTCCCTATAACATGAGATGGGAATATCCAACTCCTTCCCATTCCAATCCTGAGACCCTTCCGATAGCAGAGATGTGATATCTCAATGCTTATACCAAACCTGAGATCCTTCCTATAACATGAGATGTGATATCCAACTCCTTCCCATTCCAATCCTGAGACACTTCCTATAGCATGAGATGTGATATCTCACTGCTTATACCAAACCTGAGACCCTTCCTATAGCATGAGATGTGATATCCAACTCCTTCCCATTCCAATCCTGAGACCCTTCCTATAGCATGAGATGTGATATCTCAATGCTTCTAATATCAAACTTGAGACCCTCCCTATAGCATGAGATGTGATACCCAAGTCCTTCCCATTCCAATCCTGAGACACTTCCTATAGCATGAGATGTGATATCCAACTGCTTCCCATTCCAATCCTGAGACCCTTCCTATAGCATGAGATGTGATATCTCTATGCTTCTAATACCAAACCTGAGATCCTTCCTCTAACATGAAATGTGATATCCAACTCCTTCACTTTCCAAACCTGAGAGCCTATCTATAGCATGAGATGTGAAATCCAAGTCCTTCCCATTCCAATCCTTAGACCCTTCCTACAGCATGCAATATGATATCTCAATGATTCTAATAAAAAACCTGAGACCCGTCCTATAACATGAGATGGGATATCCAACTCCTTCCCATTCCAATCCTGAGACACTTCCGATAGCAGAGATGTGATATCTCAATGTTTATACCAAACCTGAGACCCTTCCTATAACATGAGATGTGATATCCAACTCCTTCCCGTTCCAAACCTGAGACCCTTCCTTTAGCATGAGATGTGATATCCAGCTCCTTCCCATTCCAATCCTGAGAAACTTCCGATAGCATGAGATGTGATATCTCAATGCTTCTAATATCAAAACTGAGACCCTCCCTATAGCATGATATGTGATATCTAAGTCCTTCCCATTCCAATCCTGAGACCCTTCCTATAGCATGAGATGTGATATCTCAATGCTTCTACCAAACCTGAGACCCTTCCTTTAGCATGAGATGTGATATCCAACTCCTTCCCATTCCAATCCTGAGACCGTTCCTATAGCATGAGAGGTGATATCTCAATACTTCTAATACCAAACCTGAGATCCTTCCGATAACATGAGATGTGATATCTCAATACTTCTAATACCAAACCTGAGATCCATCCTATAACATGAGATGTGATATCCAAATCCTTCCCCTTCCAAACCTGAGACCCTCACTTTAGCATGAGATGTGATATCCAAATCCTTCCCATTCCAATCCTGAGACCCTTCTGATAGCATAAGATATGATATCTCAATGCTTCTATACCAAACCTGAGATCCTTCCGATAGCATGAGATGTGATATCTCAATACTTCTAATACCAAACCTGAGATCCTTCCTATAACATGAGATGTGATATCCAAATCCTTATCTTCCAAACCTGAGACCCTCCCTTTAGCATGAGATGTGATATCCAACTCCTTCCCATTCCAATCCTGAGACTCTTCTGATAGCATAAGATATGATATCTCAATGCTTCTATACCAAACCTGAGATCCTTCTGATTGCATGAGATGTGATATCTCAATACGTCTAATACCAAACCTGAGATCCTACCTCTAACATGAAATGTGATATCCAACTCTTCCCCTTGCAAACCTGAGAGCCTTCCTATAGCATGAGATGTGATATCTCAATACTTCTAATACCAAACCTGAGATCCTACCTCTAACATGAAATGTGATATCCAACTCTTTCCCCTTGCAAACCTGAGAGCCTTCCTATAGCATGAGATGTGATATCCAAGTCCTTCCCATTCCAATCCTGAGACCCTTCCTATAACATGAGATGTGATATCCAACTCCTTCCCATTCCAACCTGAGACCCTTCCTATAGCATGAGATGGGATATCCAACTCCTTCCAAATCCAATCCCGATACCCTTCCGATAGCATGAGATCTGATATCCCAATGCTTCTACCAAACCTGAGACCCATACTATGGCATGAGATGTGATATCAAACTCCTTCCCATTCTAATCCTGAGACCCTTCCTATAGCTTGAGATGTGATATCCAACTCCTTCCCATTCCAATTCTGAGACCCTTCCTATACCATGAGACTTGATATCTCAATGCTTCTAATACCAAACCTGAGACCCGTCCTATAACATGAGATGTGATATCCAAATCCTTCCCCTTCCAAACCTTAGACCCTTCCTTTATCATGAGATGTGATAGCCAACTCCTTCCCATTCCAATCTTGAGACCCTTCCGATATCATGAAATGTGATATCTCAATGCTTCTAATATCAAACTTGAGACCCTCCCTATAACATGAGATGGGAATATCCAACTCCTTCCCATTCCAATCCTGAGACCCTTCCGATAGCAGAGATGTGATATCTCAATGCTTATACCAAACCTGAGATCCTTCCTATAACATGAGATGTGATATCCAACTCCTTCCCATTCCAATCCTGAGACACTTCATATAGCATGAGATGTGATATCTCACTGCTTATACCAAACCTGAGACCCTTCCTATAGCATGAGATGTGATATCCAACTCCTTCCCATTCCAATCCTGAGACCCTTCCTATAGCATGAGATGTGATATCTCAATGCTTCTAATATCAAACTTGAGACCCTCCCTATAGCATGAGATGTGATACCCAAGTCCTTCCCATTCCAATCCTGAGACACTTCCTATAGCATGAGATGTGATATCCAACTGCTTCCCATTCCAATCCTGAGACCCTTCCTATAGCATGAGATGTGATATCTCTATGCTTCTAATACCAAACCTGAGATCCTTCCTCTAACATGAAATGTGATATCCAACTCCTTCACTTTCCAAACCTGAGAGCCTATCTATAGCATGAGATGTGATATCCAAGTCCTTCCCATTCCAATCCTTAGACCCTTCCTACAGCATGCAATATGATATCTCAATGATTCTAATAAAAAACCTGAGACCCGTCCTATAACATGAGATGGGATATCCAACTCCTTCCCATTCCAATCCTGAGACACTTCCGATAGCAGAGATGTGATATCTCAATGTTTATACCAAACCTGAGACCCTTCCTATAACATGAGATGTGATATCCAACTCCTTCCCGTTCCAAACCTGAGACCCTTCCTTTAGCATGAGATGTGATATCCAGCTCCTTCCCATTCCAATCCTGAGAAACTTCCGATAGCATGAGATGTGATATCTCAATGCTTCTAATATCAAAACTGAGACCCTCCCTATAGCATGATATGTGATATCTAAGTCCTTCCCATTCCAATCCTGAGACCCTTCCTATAGCATGAGATGTGATATCTCAATGCTTCTACCAAACCTGAGACCCTTCCTTTAGCATGAGATGTGATATCCAACTCCTTCCCATTCCAATCCTGAGACCCTTCCTATAGCATGAGAGGTGATATCTCAATACTTCTAATACCAAACCTGAGATCCTTCCGATAACATGAGATGTGATATCTCAATACTTCTAATACCAAACCTGAGATCCATCCTATAACATGAGATGTGATATCCAAATCCTTCCCCTTCCAAACCTGAGACCCTCCCTTTAGCATGAGATGTGATATCCAAATCCTTCCCATTCCAATCCTGAGACCCTTCTGATAGCAGAAGATATGATATCTCAATGCTTCTATACCAAACCTGAGATCCTTCCGATAGCATGAGATGTGATATCTCAATACTTCTAATACCAAACCTGAGATCCTTCCTATAACATGAGATGTGATATCCAAATCCTTATCTTCCAAACCTGAGACCCTCCCTTTAGCATGAGATGTGATATCCAACTCCTTCCCATTCCAATCCTGAGACTCTTCTGATAGCATAAGATATGATATCTCAATGCTTCTATACCAAACCTGAGATCCTTCTGATAGCATGAGATGTGATATCTCAATACGTCTAATACCAAACCTGAGATCCTACCTCTAACATGAAATGTGATATCCAACTCTTCCCCTTGCAAACCTGAGAGCCTTCCTATAGCATGAGATGTGATATCTCAATACTTCTAATACCAAACCTGAGATCCTACCTCTAACATGAAATGTGATATCCAACTCTTTCCCCTTGCAAACCTGAGAGCCTTCCTATAGCATGAGATGTGATATCCAAGTCCTTCCCATTCCAATACTGAGACCCTTCCTATAACATGAGATGTGATATCCAACTCCTTCCCATTCCAACCTGAGACCCTTCCTATAGCATGAGATGGGATATCCAACTCCTTCCAAATCCAATCCCGATACCCTTCCGATAGCATGAGATCTGATATCCCAATGCTTCTACCAAACCTGAGACCCATACTATGGCATGAGATGTGATATCAAACTCCTTCCCATTCTAATCCTGAGACCCTTCCTATAGCTTGAGATGTGATATCCAACTCCTTCCCATTCCAATTCTGAGACCCTTCCTATACCATGAGACTTGATATCTCAATGCTTCTAATACCAAACCTGAGACCCGTCCTATAACATGAGATGTGATATCCAACTCCTTCCCCTTCCAAACCTTAGACCCTTCCTTTATCATGAGATGTGATAGCCAACTCCTTCCCATTCCAATCTTGAGACCCTTCCGATATCATGAAATGTGATATCTCAATGCTTCTAATATCAAACTTGAGACCCTCCCTATAACATGAGATGGGAATATCCAACTCCTTCCCATTCCAATCCTGAGACCCTTCCGATAGCAGAGATGTGATATCTCAATGCTTATACCAAACCTGAGATCCTTCCTATAACATGAGATGTGATATCCAACTCCTTCCCATTCCAATCCTGAGACACTTCCTATAGCATGAGATGTGATATCTCACTGCTTATACCAAACCTGAGACCCTTCCTATAGCATGAGATGTGATATCCAACTCCTTCCCATTCCAATCCTGAGACCCTTCCTATAGCATGAGATGTGATATCTCAATGCTTCTAATATCAAACTTGAGACCCTCCCTATAGCATGAGATGTGATACCCAAGTCCTTCCCATTCCAATCCTGAGACACTTCCTATAGCATGAGATGTGATATCCAACTGCTTCCCATTCCAATCCTGAGACCCTTCCTATAGCATGAGATGTGATATCTCTATGCTTCTAATACCAAACCTGAGATCCTTCCTCTAACATGAAATGTGATATCCAACTCCTTCACTTTCCAAACCTGAGAGCCTATCTATAGCATGAGATGTGATATCCAAGTCCTTCCCATTCCAATCCTTAGACCCTTCCTACAGCATGCAATATGATATCTCAATGATTCTAATAAAAAACCTGAGACCCGTCCTATAACATGAGATGGGATATCCAACTCCTTCCCATTCCAATCCTGAGACACTTCCGATAGCAGAGATGTGATATCTCAATGTTTATACCAAACCTGAGACCCTTCCTATAACATGAGATGTGATATCCAACTCCTTCCCGTTCCAAACCTGAGACCCTTCCTTTAGCATGAGATGTGATATCCAGCTCCTTCCCATTCCAATCCTGAGAAACTTCCGATAGCATGAGATGTGATATCTCAATGCTTCTAATATCAAAACTGAGACCCTCCCTATAGCATGATATGTGATATCTAAGTCCTTCCCATTCCAATCCTGAGACCCTTCCTATAGCATGAGATGTGATATCTCAATGCTTCTACCAAACCTGAGACCCTTCCTTTAGCATGAGATGTGATATCCAACTCCTTCCCATTCCAATCCTGAGACCCTTCCTATAGCATGAGAGGTGATATCTCAATACTTCTAATACCAAACCTGAGATCCTTCCGATAACATGAGATGTGATATCTCAATACTTCTAATACCAAACCTGAGATCCATCCTATAACATGAGATGTGATATCCAAATCCTTCCCCTTCCAAACCTGAGACCCTCCCTTTAGCATGAGATGTGATATCCAAATCCTTCCCATTCCAATCCTGAGACCCTTCTGATAGCATAAGATATGATATCTCAATGCTTCTATACCAAACCTGAGATCCTTCCGATAGCATGAGATGTGAAATCTCAATACTTCTAATACCAAACCTGAGATCCTTCCTATAACATGAGATGTGATATCCAAATCCTTATCTTCCAAACCTGAGACCCTCCCTTTAGCATGAGATGTGATATCCAACTCCTTCCCATTCCAATCCTGAGACTCTTCTGATAGCATAAGATATGATATCTCAATGCTTCTATACCAAACCTGAGATCCTTCTGATAGCATGAGATGTGATATCTCAATACGTCTAATACCAAACCTGAGATCCTACCTCTAACATGAAATGTGATATCCAACTCTTCCCCTTGCAAACCTGAGAGCCTTCCTATAGCATGAGATGTGATATCTCAATACTTCTAATACCAAACCTGAGATCCTACCTCTAACATGAAATGTGATATCCAACTCTTTCCCCTTGCAAACCTGAGAGCCTTCCTATAGCATGAGATGTGATATCCAAGTCCTTCCCATTCCAATCCTGAGACCCTTCCTATAACATGAGATGTGATATCCAACTCCTTCCCATTCCAACCTGAGACCCTTCCTATAGCATGAGATGGGATATCCAACTCCTTCCAAATCCAATCCCGATACCCTTCCGATAGCATGAGATCTGATATCCCAATGCTTCTACCAAACCTGAGACCCATACTATGGCATGAGATGTGATATCAAACTCCTTCCCATTCTAATCCTGAGACCCTTCCTATAGCTTGAGATGTGATATCCAACTCCTTCCCATTCCAATTCTGAGACCCTTCCTATACCATGAGACTTGATATCTCAATGCTTCTAATACCAAACCTGAGACCCGTCCTATAACATGAGATGTGATATCCAACTCCTTCCCCTTCCAAACCTTAGACCCTTCCTTTATCATGAGATGTGATAGCCAACTCCTTCCCATTCCAATCTTGAGACCCTTCCGATATCATGAAATGTGATATCTCAATGCTTCTAATATCAAACTTGAGACCCTCCCTATAACATGAGATGGGAATATCCAACTCCTTCCCATTCCAATCCTGAGACCCTTCCGATAGCAGAGATGTGATATCTCAATGCTTATACCAAACCTGAGATCCTTCCTATAACATGAGATGTGATATCCAACTCCTTCCCATTCCAATCCTGAGACACTTCCTATAGCATGAGATGTGATATCTCACTGCTTATACCAAACCTGAGACCCTTCCTATAGCATGAGATGTGATATCCAACTCCTTCCCATTCCAATCCTGAGACCCTTCCTATAGCATGAGGTGTGATATCTCAATGCTTCTAATATCAAACTTGAGACCCTCCCTATAGCATGAGATGTGATACCCAAGTCCTTCCCATTCCAATCCTGAGACACTTCCTATAGCATGAGATGTGATATCCAACTGCTTCCCATTCCAATCCTGAGACCCTTCCTATAGCATGAGATGTGATATCTCTATGCTTCTAATACCAAACCTGAGATCCTTCCTCTAACATGAAATGTGATATCCAACTCCTTCACTTTCCAAACCTGAGAGCCTATCTATAGCATGAGATGTGATATCCAAGTCCTTCCCATTCCAATCCTTAGACCCTTCCTACAGCATGCAATATGATATCTCAATGATTCTAATAAAAAACCTGAGACCCGTCCTATAACATGAGATGGGATATCCAACTCCTTCCCATTCCAATCCTGAGACACTTCCGATAGCAGAGATGTGATATCTCAATGTTTATACCAAACCTGAGACCCTTCCTATAACATGAGATGTGATATCCAACTCCTTCCCGTTCCAAACCTGAGACCCTTCCTTTAGCATGAGATGTGATATCCAGCTCCTTCCCATTCCAATCCTGAGAAACTTCCGATAGCATGAGATGTGATATCTCAATGCTTCTAATATCAAAACTGAGACCCTCCCTATAGCATGATATGTGATATCTAAGTCCTTCCCATTCCAATCCTGAGACCCTTCCTATAGCATGAGATGTGATATCTCAATGCTTCTACCAAACCTGAGACCCTTCCTTTAGCATGAGATGTGATATCCAACTCCTTCCCATTCCAATCCTGAGACCCTTCCTATAGCATGAGAGGTGATATCTCAATACTTCTAATACCAAACCTGAGATCCTTCCGATAACATGAGATGTGATATCTCAATACTTCTAATACCAAACCTGAGATCCATCCTATAACATGAGATGTGATATCCAAATCCTTCCCCTTCCAAACCTGAGACCCTCCCTTTAGCATGAGATGTGATATCCAAATCCTTCCCATTCCAATCCTGAGACCCTTCTGATAGCATAAGATATGATATCTCAATGCTTCTATACCAAACCTGAGATCCTTCCGATAGCATGAGATGTGAAATCTCAATACTTCTAATACCAAACCTGAGATCCTTCCTATAACATGAGATGTGATATCCAAATCCTTATCTTCCAAACCTGAGACCCTCCCTTTAGCATGAGATGTGATATCCAACTCAGTATTAGAAGTATTGAGATATCATATCTCATGCTATAGGAAGGGTCTCAGGATTGGAATGGGAGGGAGTTGGATATCACATCTCATGCTATAGGGAGGGTCTCAGGATTGGAATGGGAAGGACTTAGATATCACATATCATGCTATAGGGAGGGTCTCAGTTTTGATATTAGAAGCATTGAGATATCATATCTCATGCTATCGGAAGATATCATATCTCATACTCCTTCCCATTCCAATCCTGAGCCGCTTCCGATAGCAGAGATGTGATATCTCAATGCTTATACCAAACCTGAGACCCTTCCTATAACATGAGATGTGATGTCCAACTCCTTCCCGTTCCAAACCTGAGACACTAACTATAGCATATGTGATATCCAACTCCTTCCCATTCCAAACATGAGACCCTTCCTATAGCAAGAAAGTAATATCCAACTCCTACCCATTCCAATCCTGAGACCCTTCCTATAACATGAGATGTGATATCCAACTCCTTCCCATTCCAACCTGAGACACTTCCTATAGCATGAGAAGGGATACCCAACTCCTTCCCAATCCAATCCTGAGACCCTTCCGATAGCAGAGATGTGATATCTCAATGCTTATACCAAACCTGAGACCCTTCCTATGGCATGAGATGTGATATCCAACTCCTTGCCATTCAAATCCTGAGACCCTTCCTATAGCATGAGAAGGGATATCCAACTCCTTCCCAATCCAATCCTGAGACCCTTCCGATAGCAGCGACGTGATATCTCAATGCTTCTACCAAACCTGAGACCCTTCCTTTAGCATGAGATGTGATATCCAAATCCTTCACATTCCAATCCTGAGACCCTTCCTATAGCATGAGATGTGATATCTCAATGCTTCTAATACCAAACCTGAGATCCTTCCTATAACATGAGATGTGATATCCAATTCCTTCCCATTCCAAACCTGAGACCCTTCCTATTGGATGAGATGTGATATCCAACTCCTTCCTATTCCAACCCTGACACCCTTCCTATAGCATGAGATGTGATGTCTCAATGCTTCTAATACCAAACCTGTATTCCTTCCTATAACATGAGATGTGATATCCAACTCCTTCCATTCCAATCCTGAGACCCGTCCTATAGCATGAGATGTGATATCTCAATGCTTATACCAAACCTGAGACCCTTCCTATAGCATGAGATGTCATATCCAACTGCTTCCCATTCCAATCCTGAGACCCTTCCTATAGCATGAGATGTGATATCTCAATGCTTCTAATACCAAACCTGAGATCCTTCCTCTAACATGAAATGTGATATCCAACTCCTTCCCTTTCCAAACCTAAGAGCCTATCTATAGCATGAGATGTGATATCCAAGTCCTTCACATTCCAACCCTTAGACCCTTCCTACAGCATGCAATATGATATCTCAATGATTCTAATAACAAACCTGAGACCCGTCCTATAACATGAGATGGGATATCCAACTCCTTCCCATTCCAATCCTGAGACACTTCCGATAGCAGAGATGTGATATCTCAATGCTTATACCAAACCTGAGACCCTTCCTATAACATGAGATGTGATATCCAAATCCTTCTCGTTCCAAACCTGAGACCCTTCCTTTAGCATGAGATGTGATATCCAGCTCCTTCCCATTCCAATCCTGAGACACTTCCGATAGCATGAGATGTGATATCTCAATGCTTCTAATATCAAAACTGAGACCCTCCCTATAGCATGATATGTGATATCTAAGTCCTTCCCATTCCAATCCTGAGACCCTCCCTATAGCATGAGATGTGATATCTAACTCCTTCCCATTCCAATCCTGAGACCCTTCCTATAGCATGAGATATGATATCTCAATACTTCTAATACCAAACGTGAGATCCTTCCGATAACATGAGATGTGATATCCAAATCCTTCCCCTTCCAAACCTGAGACCCTCCCTTTAGCATGAAATGTGATATCCAACTCCTTCCTATTCCAATCCTGAGACTCTTCTGATAGCATGAGATGTGATATCTCAATGCTTCTAATACCAAACCTGAGATCCTTCCGATAGCATGAGATGTGATATCTCAATGCTTCTAATACCAAACCTGAGATCCTTCCTATAACATGAGATGTGATATCCAAATCCTTCCCCTTCCAAACCTGAGACCCTCCCTTTAGCATGAGATGTGATATCTAACTCCTTCCCATTCCATTCCTGAGACCCTTCTGATAGCATGAGATGTGATATCTCAATGCCTCTAATACCAAACCTGAGATCCTACCTCTAACATGAAATGAGATATCCAACTCTTTCCCCTTCCAAACCTGAGAGCCTTCCTATAGCATGAGATGTGATATCCAGGTCCTTCCCATTCCAATACTGAGACCCTTCCTATAGCTTGAGATGTGATATCCAACTCCTTCCCATTCCAATTCTGAGACCCTTCCTATAGCATGAGATGTGATATCTCAATGCTTATACCAAACCTGAGAGCCTACCTATAGCATGAGATGTGATATCCAAGTCCATCCCATTCCAATCCTTAGACCCTTCCTACAGCATGCGATGTGAATATCTCAATGATTCTAATACCAAACCAGAGACTCTTCCTATAACATGAGATGGGATATCCAACTCCTTCCCATTCCAATTCTGAGACCCTTCCTATACTATGAGACTTGATATCTCAATGCTTCTAATACCAAACCTGAGACCCGTAATATAACATGAGATGTGATATCCAAATCCTTCCCCTTCCAAACCTTAGACCCTTCCTTTATCATGAGATGTGATATCCAACTCCTTCCCATTCCAATCCTGAGACCCTTCCGATATCATGAGATGTGATATCTCAAAGCTTCTAATATCAAACTTGAGACCCTCCCTATAGCATGAGATGTGATATCCAAGTCCTTCCCATTCCAATCCTGAGACCCTTCCTATAGCATGAGATGTGATATCTCAATGCTTCTAATACCAAACCTGAGACCGTTCCTATAACATGAGATGGGAATATCCAACTCCTTCCCATTCCAATCTTGAGACCCTTCCGATAGCAGAGATGTGATATCTCAATGCTTATACCACACCTGAGATCCTTCCTATAACATGAGATGTGATATCCAACTCCTTCCCATTCCAATCCTGAGACACTTCCTATAGCATGAGATGTGATATCTCACTGCTTATACCAAACCTGAGACCCTTCCCATAGCAGGAGATGTGATATCCAACTCCTTCCCATTCCAATCCTCAGACCCTTCCTATAGCATGAGATGTGATATCTCAATGCTTCTAATGTCAAACTTGAGACCCTACCTATAGCATGAGATGTGATATCCAAGTCCTTCCCATTCCAATCCTGAGACACTTCCTATAGCATGAGATGTGATATCTCAATGCTTCTAATACCAAACCTGAGACTCTTCCTATAACATGAGATGGGATATCCAACTCCTTCCAATTCCAATCCTGAGACCCTTTTGATAGCAGAGATGTGATATCTCAATGTTTATACCAAACCTGAGACCCTTCCTACGGCATGAGATGTCATATTCAACTCCTTCCCATTCCAATCCTGAGACCCTTCCTATAGCATGAGATTTGATATCCAACTCCTTCCCATTCCAATCCTGAGACCCTTCCTATAGCATGAGATGTGATGTCTCAATGCTTCTAATACCAAACCTGAGATCCTTCCTATAACATGAGATGTGATATCCAACTCCTTCCATTCCAATCCTGAGACCCTTCCTATAGCATGAGATGTGATATCTCAATGCTTATACCAAACCTGAGACCCTTCCTATAGCATGAGATGTGATATCCAACTCCTTCCCATTCCAATCCTGAGACCCTTCCTATAGCCTGAGATGTGATATCCAATTCCTTCCCATTCCAATCCTGAGACCCTTCCTATAGCATGAGATGTGATATCTCAATGCTTATACCAAACCTGAGAGCCTACCTATAATATGAGATGTGATATCCAAGTCCATCCCATTCCAATCCTTAGACCCTTCCTACAGCATGCGATGTGATATCTCAATGATTCTAATACCAAACCAGAGACTCTTCCTATAACATGAGATGGGATATCCAACTCCTTCCCATTCCAATCCTGAGCCGCTTCCGATAGCAGAGATGTGATATCTCAATGCTTATACCAAACCTGAGACCCTTCCTATAACATGAGATGTGATATCCAACTCCTTCCCGTTCCAAACCTGAGACACTAACTATAGCATATGTGATATCCAACTCCTTCCCATTCCAAACATGAGACCCTTCCTATAGCAAGAAAGTAATATCCAACTCCTACCCATTCCAATCCTGAGACCCTTCCTATAGCAAGAGATGTGATATCCAAATCCTTCCCATTCCAATCCTGAGACCCTTCCTATAACATGAGATGTGATATCCAACTCCTTCCCATTCCAACCTGAGACACTTCCTATAGCATGAGAAGGGATATCCAACTCCTTCCCAATCCAATCCTGAGACCCTTCCGATAGCAGAGATGTGATATCTCAATGCTTATACCAAACCTGAGACCCTTCCTATGGCATGAGATGTGATATCCAACTCCTTGCCATTCAAATCCTGAGACCCTTCCTATAGCATGAGAAGGGATATCCAACTCCTTCCCAATCCAATCCTGAGACCCTTCCGATAGCAGCGACGTGATATCTCAATGCTTCTACCAAACCTGAGACCCTTCCTTTAGCATGAGATGTGATATCCAAATCCTTCACATTCCAATCCTGAGACCCTTCCTATAGCATGAGATGTGATATCTCAATGCTTCTAATACCAAACCTGAGATCCTTCCTATAACATGAGATGTGATATCCAATTCCTTCCCATTCCAAACCTGAGACCCTTCCTATTGGATGAGATGTGATATCCAACTCCTTCCCATTCCAACCCTGAGACCCTTCCTATAGCATGAGATGTGATGTCTCAATGCTTCTAATACCAAACCTGAGATCCTTCCTATAACATGAGATGTGATATCCAAATCCTTCCATTCCAATCCTGAGACCCGTCCTATAGCATGAGATGTGATATCTCAATGCTTATACCAAACCTGAGACCCTTCCTATAGCATATGTCATATCCAACTGCTTCCCATTCCAATCCTGAGACCCTTCCTATAGCATAAGATGTGATATCTCAATGCTTCTAATACCAAACCTGAGATCCTTCCTCTAACATGAAATGTGATATCCAACTCCTTCCCTTTCCAAACCTAAGAGCCTATCTATAGCATGAGATGTGATATCCAAGTCCTTCACATTCCAACCCTTAGACCCTTCCTACAGCATGCAATATGATATCTCAATGATTCTAATAACAAACCTGAGACCCGTCCTATAACATGAGATGGGATATCCAACTCGTTCCCATTCCAATCCTGAGACACTTCCGATAGCAGAGATGTGATATCTCAATGCTTATACCAAACCTGAGACCCTTCCTATAACATGAGATGTGATATCCAAATCCTTCTCGTTCCAAACCTGAGACCCTTCCTTTAGCATGAGATGTGATATCCAGCTCCTTCCCATTCCAATCCTGAGACACTTCCGATAGCATGAGATGTGATATCTCAATGCTTCTAATATCAAAACTGAGACCCTCCCTATAGCATGATATGTGATATCTAAGTCCTTCCCATTCCAATCCTGAGACCCTCCCTATAGCATGAGATGTGATATCCAACTCCTTCCCATTCCAATCCTGAGACCCTTCCTATAGCATGAGATATGATATCTCAATACTTCTAATACCAAACGTGAGATCCTTCCGATAACATGAGATGTGATATCCAAATCCTTCCCCTTCCAAACCTGAGACCCTCCCTTTAGCATGAAATGTGATATCCAACTCCTTCCTATTCCAATCCTGAGACTCTTCTGATAGCATGAGATGTGATATCTCAATGCTTCTAATACCAAACCTGAGATCCTTCCGATAGCATGAGATGTGATATCTCAATGCTTCTAATACCAAACCTGAGATCCTTCCTATAACATGAGATGTGATATCCAAATCCTTCCCCTTCCAAACCTGAGACCCCCCCTTTAGCATGAGATGTGATATCTAACTCCTTCCCATTCCATTCCTGAGACCCTTCTGATAGCATGAGATGTGATATCTCAATGCCTCTAATACCAAACCTGAGATCATACCTCTAACATGAAATGAGATATCCAACTCTTTCCCCTTCCAAACCTGAGAGCCTTCCTATAGCATGAGATGTGATATCCAAGTCCTTCCCATTCCAATACTGAGACCCTTCCTATAGCTTGAGATGTGATATCCAACTCCTTCCCATTCCAATTCTGAGACCCTTCCTATAGCATGAGATGTGATATCTCAATGCTTATACCAAACCTGAGAGCCTACCTATAGCATGAGATGTGATATCCAAGTCCATCCCATTCCAATCCTTAGACCCTTCCTACAGCATGCAATGTGAATATCTCAATGATTCTAATACCAAACCAGAGACTCTTCCTATAACATGAGATGGGATATCCAACTCCTTCCCATTCCAATTATGAGACCCTTCCTATACTATGAGACTTGATATCTCAATGCTTCTAATACCAAACCTGAGACCCGTAATATAACATGAGATGTGATATCCAAATCCTTCCCCTTCCAAACCTTAGACCCTTCCTTTATCTTGAGATGTGATATCCAACTCCTTCCCATTCCAATCCTGAGACCCTTCCGATATCATGAGATGTGATATCTCAAAGCTTCTAATATCAAACTTGAGACCCTCCCTATAGCATGAGATGTGATATCCAAGTCCTTCCCATTCCAATCCTGAGACCCTTCCTATAGCATGAGATGTGATATCTCAATGCTTCTAATACCAAACCTGAGACCCTTCCTATAACATGAGATGGGAATATCCAACTCCTTCCCATTCCAATCTTGAGACCCTTCCGATAGCAGAGATGTGATATCTCAATGCTTATACCACACCTGAGATCCTTCCTATAACATGAGATGTGATATCCAACTCCTTCCCATTCCAATCCTGAGACACTTCCTATAGCATGAGATGTGATATCTCACTGCTTATACCAAACCTGAGACCCTTCCCATAGCAGGAGATGTGATATCCAACTCCTTCCCATTCCAATCCTCAGACCCTTCCTATAGCATGAGATGTGATATCTCAATGCTTCTAATGTCAAACTTGAGACCCTACCTATAGCATGAGATGTGATATCCAAGTCCTTCCCATTCCAATCCTGAGACACTTCCTATAGCATGAGATGTGATATCTCAATGCTTCTAATACCAAACCTGAGACTCTTCCTATAACATGAGATGGGATATCCAACTCCTTCCAATTCCAATCCTGAGACCCTTTTGATAGCAGAGATGTGATATCTCAATGTTTATACCAAACCTGAGACCCTTCCTACGGCATGAGATGTCATATTCAACTCCTTCCCATTCCAATCCTGAGACCCTTCCTATAGCATGAGATGTGATGTCTCAATGCTTCTAATACCAAACCTGAGATCCTTCCTATAACATGAGATGTGATATCCAACTCCTTCCATTCCAATCCTGAGACCCTTCCTATAGCATGAGATGTGATATCTCAATGCTTATACCAAACCTGAGACCCTTCCTATAGCATGAGATGTGATATCCAACTCCTTCCCATTCCAATCCTGAGACCCTTCCTATAGCATGAGATGTGATATCTCAATGCCTCTAATACCAAACCTGAGATCCTTCCTCTAACATGAAATGTGATATCCAACTCCTTCACTTTCCAAACCTGAGAGCCAATCTATAGCATGAGATGTGATATCCAAGTCCTTCCCATTCCAATCCTTAGACCCTTCCTACAGCATGCAATATGATATCTCAATGATTCTAATAAAAAACCTGAGACCCGTCCTATAACATGAGATGGGATATCCAACTCCTTCCCATTCCAATCCTGAGACACGTCTGATAGCAGAGATGTGATATCTCAATGTTTATACCAAACCTGAGACCCTTCCTATAACATGAGATGTGATATCCAACTCCTTCCCGTTCCAAACCTGAGACCCTTCCTTTAGCATGAGATGTGGTATCCAGCTCCTTCCCATTCCAATCCTGAGACACTTCTGATAGCATAAGATGTGATATCTCAATGCTTCTAATATCAAAACTGAGACCCTCCCTATAGCATATGTGATATCTAAGTCCTTCCCATTCCAATCCTGAGACCCTTCCTATAGCAAGAGATGTGATATCTCAATGCTTCTACCAAACCTGAGACCCTTCCTTTAGCATGAGATGTGATATCCAACTCCTTCCCATTCCAATCCTGAGACCCTTCCTATAGCATGAGATGTGATATCTCAATACTTCTAATACCAAACCTGAGATCCTTCCGATAACATGAGATGTGATATCTCAATACTTCTAATACCAAACCTGAGATCCATCCTATAACATGAGATGTGATATCCAAATCCTTCCCCTTCCAAACCTGAGACCCTCCCTTTAGCATGAGATGTGATATCCAACTCCTTCCCATTCCAATCCTGAGACCCTTCTGATAGCATAAGATATGATATCTCAATGCTTCTATACCAAACCTGAGATCCTTCTGATAGCATGAGATGTGATATCTCAATGCTTCTAATACCAAACCTGAGATCCTACCTCTAACATGAAATGTGATATCCAACTCTTTCCCCTTGCAAACCTGAGAGCCTTCCTATAGCATGAGATGTGATATCCAAGTCCTTCCCATTCCAATCCTGAGACCCTTCCTATAACATGAGATGTGATATCCAACTCCTTCCCATTCCAACCTGAGACCCTTCCTATAGCATGAGATGGGATATCCAACTCCTTCCAAATCCAATCCCGATACCCTTCCGATAGCATGAGATGTGATATCCCAATGCTTCTACCAAACCTGAGACCCATATTATGGCATGAGATGTGATATCAAACTCCTTCCCATTCTAATCCTGAGACCCTTCCTATACCATGAGACTTGATATCTCAATGCTTCTAATACCAAACCTGAGACCCGTCCTATAACATGAGATGTGATATCCAAATCCTTCCCCTTCCAAACCTTAGACCCTTCCTTTATCATGAGATGTGATATCCAACTCCTTCCCATTCCAATCTTGAGACCCTTCCGATATCATGAAATGTGATATCTCAATGCTTCTATCAAACTTGAGACCCTCCCTATTGCATGAGATGTGATATCCAAGTCCTTCCCATTCCAATCCTGAGACCCTTCCTATAGCATGAGATGTGATATCTCAATGCTTCTAATACCAAACCTGAGACCCTTCCTATAACATGAGATGGGAATATCCAACTCCTTCCCATTCCAATCCTTAGACCCTTCCTACAGCATGCAATATGATATCTCAATGATTTTAATAAAAAACCTGAGACCCGTCCTATAACATGAGATGGGATATCCAACTCCTTCCCATTCCAATCCTGAGACACTTCCGATGGTAGAGATGTGATATCTCAATGTTTATACCAAACCTGAGACCCTTCCTATAACATGAGATGTGATATCCAACTCCTTCCCATTCCAATCCTGAGACCCTTCCTATAGCATGAGATGTGATATCCAACTCCATCCCATTCCAATCCTGAGACCCTTCTGATAGCATAAGATATGATATCTCAATGCTTCTATACCAAACCTGAGATCCTTCTGATAGCATGAGATGTGATATCTCAATGCTTCTAATACCAAACCTGAGATCCTACCTCTAACATGAAATGTGATATCCAACTCTTTCCCCTTGCAAACCTGAGAGCCTTCCTATAGCATGAGATGTGATATCCAAGTCCTTCCCATTCCAATCCTGAGACCCTTCCTATGAGATGTGATATCCAACTCCTTCCCATTCCAACCTGAGACCCTTCCTATAGCATGAGATGGGATATCCAACTCCTTCCAAATCCAATCCCGATACCCTTCCGATAGCATGAGATGTGATATCCCAATGCTTCTACCAAACCTGAGACCCATATTATGGCATGAGATGTGATATCAAACTCCTTCCCATTCTAATCCTGAGACCCTTCCTATACCATGAGACTTGATATCTCAATGCTTCTAATACCAAACCTGAGACCCGTCCTATAACATGAGATGTGATATCCAAATCCTTCCCCTTCCAAACCTTAGACCCTTCCTTTATCATGAGATGTGATATCCAACTCCTTCCCATTCCAATCTTGAGACCCTTCCGATATCATGAAATGTGATATCTCAATGCTTCTATCAAACTTGAGACCCTCCCTATAGCATGAGATGTGATATCCAAGTCCTTCCCATTCCAATCCTGAGACCCTTCCTATAGCATGAGATGTGATATCTCAATGCTTCTAATACCAAACCTGAGACCCTTCCTATAACATGAGATGGGAATATCCAACTCCTTCCCATTCCAATCCTTAGACCCTTCCTACAGCATGCAATATGATATCTCAATGATTTTAATAAAAAACCTGAGACCCGTCCTATAACATGAGATGGGATATCCAACTCCTTCCCATTCCAATCCTGAGACACTTCCGATGGTAGAGATGTGATATCTCAATGTTTATACCAAACCTGAGACCCTTCCTATAACATGAGATGTGATATCCAACTCCTTCCCATTCCAATTCTGAGACCCCTCCTATACCATGAGACTTGATATCTCAATGCTTCTAATACCAAACCTGAGACCCGTCCTATAACATGAGATGTGATATCCAAACCCTTCCCCTTCCAAACCTTAGACCCTTCCTTTATCATGAGATGTGATATCCAACTCCTTCCCTTTCCAATCCTGAGACCCTTCCTATAGCATGAGATGTGATATCTCAATGCTTCTAATACCAAACCTGAGATCCTTTCGATAGCATGAGATGTGATATCTCAATGCTTCTAATACCAAACCTGAGATCCTTCCTATAACATGAGATGTGATATCCAAATCCTTCCCCTTCCGAACCTGAGACCCTCCCTTTAGCATGAGATGTGATATCCAACTCCTTCCCATTCCAATCCTGAGACCCTTCTGATAGCATGAGATGTGATATCTCAATGCCTCTAATACCAAACCTGAGATCCTACCTCTAACATGAAATGTGATATCCATCTCCTTCCCTTTCCAAACCTGAGACCCTGCCTATAGCATGAGATGTGATATTCAAGTCCTTCCCATTCCAATCCTGAGACCCTTCCTATAGCATGTGATGTGATATCTCAATACTTATACCAAACCTGAGACCCTTCCTATGGCATGAGATGTCATATACAACTCCTTCCCATTCCAATCCTGAGACCCTTCCTATAGCATGAGATGTGATATCTCAATGCTTATACCAAACCTGAGACCCTTCCTATAGCATGAGATGTGATATCCAACTTCTTCCCATTCCAATCCTAAGACCCTTCCTATAACATGAGATGTGATGTCTCAATGCTTCTAATACCAAACCTGAGATCTTTCCTATAATATGAGATGTGATATCCAACTCCTTCCCATTCCAATCCTGAGACCCTTCCTATAGCATGAGATGTGATATCTCAATGCTTATACCAAACCTGAGACCCTTCCTATAGCTTGAGATGTGATATCGAACTCCTTCCCATTCCAATCCCGAGACCCTTCCTATAGCATGAGATGTGATATCTCAAGGCCTCTAATACCAAACCTGAGATCCTTCCTCTAACATGAAATGTGATATCCAACTCCTTCCCCTTCCAAACCTGAGAGCCTTCCTATAGCATGAGATATGATATCCAAGTCCTTCCCATTCCAATCCTGAGACCCTTCCTATAACATGAAATGTGAAATCCAACTCCTTCCCATTCCAACCTGAGACCCTTCCTATAGCATGAGATGGGATATCCAACTCCTTCCAAATCCAATACTGATACCCTTCCAATAGCATGAGATGTGATATCCCAATGCTTCTACCAAACCTGAGACCCATACTATGGCATAAGATGTGATATCAAACGCCTTCCCATTCCAATCCTGAGACCCTTCCTATAGCTTGAGATGTGATATCCAACTCCTTCCCATTCCAATTCTGAGACCCTTCCTATACCATGAGACTTGATATCTCAATGCTTCTAATACCAAACCTGAGACCCGTCCTATAACATGAGATGTGATATCCAACTCCTTCCCATTCCAATCCTGAGACCCTTCCGATATCATGAGATTTGTTATCTCAATGCTTCTAATATCAAACTTGAGACCCTCCCTATAGCAAGAGATGTGACATCCAAGTCCTCCCCATTCCAATCCTGAGACCCTTCCTATAGCATGAGATGTGATATCTCAATGCTTCTAATACCAAACCTGAGACCCGTCCTATAACATGAGATGGGATATCCAACTCTTTCCCATTCCAATCCTGAGACCCTTCCGATAGCAGAGATGTGATATCTCAATGCGTATACCAACCTGAGACCCTTCCTATAACATGAGATGTGATATCCAACTCCTTCCCATTCCAAACCTGAGACCCTTCCTATAGCATATGTGATATCCAACTCCTTCCAATTCCAAACATGAGACCCTTCCCATAGCAAGAATGTAATATCCAACTCCTTCCCATTCCAATCCTGAGACCATTCCTATAGCATGAGATGTGATATCTCAATGCTTCTAATACCAAACCTGAGATCCTTCCTATTACATGAGATGTGATATCCAATTCCTTCCCATTCCAAACCTGAGACCCTTCCTACAGCATGCGATGTGATATCTCAATGCTTCTAATACCAACCCTGAGACCAGTCCTATAACATGAGATGGGATATCCAACTCCTTCCCGTTCCAATCCTGAGACACTTCCGATTGCAGAGATTTGATATCTCAATGCTTATACCAAACCTGAGACTCTTCCTATAACACGAGATGTGATATCCAACTCCTTCCCGTTCCAAACCTGAGACCCTTCCTATAGCATGAGATGTGATATCCAACTCCTTCCCGTTCCAAACCTGAGACCCTTCCTATAGCATGAGATGTGATATCCAAATCCTTCCCATCCCAATCCTGAGACACTTCCAATTGCAGAGATGTGATATCTCAATGCTTATACCAAACCTGAGACTCTTCCTATAACACGAGATGTGATATCCAACTCCTTCCCGTTCCAAACCTGAGACCCTTCCTATAGCATGAGATGTGATATCCAACTCCTTCCCATTCCAATCCTGAGACCCTTCCGATAGCATGAGATGTGATATCTCAATGCCTCTAATACCAAACCTGAGATCCTTCCTATAACATGTGATGTGATATTCAAATCCTTCCCCTTCCAAACCTGAGACCCTCCCTTTAGCATGAGATGTGATATACAACTCCTTCCCATTCCAATCCTGAGACCCTTCTGATAGCATGAGATGTGATATCTCAATGCCTCTAATACCAAACCTGAGATCCTACCTCTAACATGAAATGTGATATCCATCTCCTTCCCTTTCCAAACCTGAGACCCTGCCTATAGCATGAGCTGTGATATCCAATTCCTTCCCATTCCAATCCTGAGACCCTTCCTATAGCATGTGATGTGATATCTCAATGCTTATACCAAACCTGAGACCCTTCTTATGGCATGAGATGTCATATACAACTCCTTCCCATTCCAATCCTGGGACCCTTCCTATAGCATGAGATGTGATATCTCAATGCTTATACCAAACCTGAGACCCTTCCTATAGCATGAGATGTGATATCTCAAGGCCTCTAATACCAAACCTGAGATCCTTCCTCTAACATGAGATGTGATATCCAACTCCTTCCCGTTCCAAACCTGAGACACTTCCTATAGCATATGTGATATCCAACTCCTTCCATTCCAAACATGAGACCCTTCCTATAGCAAGAATGTAATATCCAACTCTTACCCATTCCAATCCTGAGACCCTTCCTATAGCAAGAGATGTGATATCCAAATCCTTCCCATTCCAATCCTGAGACCCTTCCTATAACATGAGATGTGATATCCAACTCCTTCCCATTCCAACCTGAGACACTTCCTATAGCATGAGAAGGGATATCCAACTCCTTCGCAATCCAATCCGGAGACCCTTCCGATAGCAGAGATGTGATATCTCAATGCTTATACCAAACCTGAGACCCTTCCTATGGCATGATATGTGATATCCAACTCCTTGCCATTCAAATCCTGAGACCCTTTTATAGCATGGGAAGGGATATCCAACTCCTTCCCAATCCAATCCTGAGACCCTTCCGATAGCAGAGATGTGATATCTCAACGCTTCTACCAAACCTGAGACCCTTCCTTTAGCATGAGATGTGATATCCAAATCCTTCGCATTCCAATCCTGAGACCCTTCCTATAGCATGAGATGTGATATCTCAATGGTTCTAATACCAAACCTGAGATCCTTCCTATAACATGAGATGTGATATCCAATTCCTTCCCATTCCAAACCTGAGACCCTTCCTATAACATGAAATGTGATATCTCAAGGCCTCTAATACCAAACCTGAGATCCTTCCTCTAACATGAAATGTGATATCCAACTCCTTCCCATTCCAAACCTGAGACCCTTCCTATAACATGAAATGTGATATCCAACTCCATCCCATTCCAACCTGAGACCTTTCCTATAGCATGAGATGGGATATCCAACTCCTTCCAAATCCAATACTGATACCATTCCGATAGCATGAGATGTGATATCCCAATGCTTCTACCAAATCTGAGACCCATACTATGGCATGAGATGTGATATCAAACTCCTTCCCATTCCAATCCTGAGACCCTTCCTATAGCTTGAGATGTGATATCCAATTTCTTCCCATTCCAATTCTGAGACCCTTCCTATACCATGAGACTTGATATCTCAATGCTTCTAATACCAAACCTGAGACCCGTCCTATAACATGAGATGTGATATCCAAATCCTTCCCCTTCCAAACCTTAGACCCTTCCTTTATCATGAGATGTGATATCCAACTCCTTCCCATTCCAATCCTGAGACCCTTCCGATATCATGAGATTTGTTATCTCAATGCTTCTAATATCAAACTTGAGACCCTCCCTATAGCATGAGATGTGACATCCAAGTCCTCCCCATTCCAATCCTGAGACCCTTCCTAAAGCATGAGATGTGATATCTCAATGCTTCTAATACCAAACCTGAGACCCTTCCTATAACATGAGATGGGATATCCAACTCAGATGGGATATCCAACTCCTTCCCATTCCAATCCTGAGACCCTTCCGATAGCAGAGATGTGATATCTCAATTCTTATATCAAACCTGAGACCCTTCCTATGGCCTGAGATGTCATATACAACTCCTTCCCATTCCAATCCTGAGACCCTTCCTATAGCATGAGATGTGATATCTCAATCCTTATACCAAATCTGAGACCCTTCCTATAGCATGAGATGTGATATCCAACTCCTTCCCATTCCAATCCTGAGACCCTTCCTATAGCATGAGATGTGATGTCTCAATGCTTCTAATACCAAACCTGAGATCCTTCCTATAACATGAGATGTGATATCCAACTCCTTCCCATTCCAATCCTGAGACCCTTATGATAGCATGAGATGTGATATCTCAATGCCTCTTATACCAAACCTGAGATCCTTCCGATAGCATGAGATGTGATATCTCAATGCTTCTAATACCAAACCTGAGATCCTTCCTATAATATGAGATGTGATTTCCAAATCCTTCCCCTTCCAAACCTGAGACCCTCCCTTTAGCATGAGATGTGATATCCAACTCCTTCCCATTCCAATCCTGAGACCCTTCTGATAGCATGAGATGTGATATCTCAATGCCTCTAATACCAAACCTGAGATCCTACCTCTAACATGAAATGTGATATCCATCTCCTTCCCTTTCCAAACCTGAGACCCTGCCTATAGCATGAGATGTGATATCCAAGTCCTTCCCATTCCAATCCTGAGACCCTTCCTATAGCATGTGATGTGATATCTCAATGTTTATACCAAACCTGAGACCCTTCCTATGGCATGAGATGTCATGTACAACTCCGTCCCATTCCAATCCTGAGACCCTTCCTATAGCATGAGATGTGATATCTCAATGCTTATACCAAACCTGAGACCCTTCCTATAGCATGAGATGTGATATCCAACTTCTTCCCATTCCAATCCAGAGACCCTTCCTATAGCATGAGATGTGATATCTCAATGCTTATACCAAACCTGAGACCCTTCCTATAGCTTGAGATGTGATATCCAACTCCTTCCCATTCCAATCCTGAGACCCTTCCGATAGCATGAGATGTGATATCTCAAGGCCTCTAATACCAAACCTGAGATCCTTCCTCTAACATGAAATGTGATATCCAACTCCTTCCCTTTCCAAACCTGAGAACCTTCCTATAGCATGAGATATGATATCCAACTCCTTCCCATTCCAACCTGAGACCCTTCCTATAGCATGAGATGGGATATCCAACTCCTTCCAAATCCAATACTGATACCCTTCCGATAGCATGAGATGTGATATCCCAATGCTTCTACCAAACCTGAGAACCATACTATGGCATGAGATGTGATATCAAACTCCTTCCCATTCCAATCCTGAGACGCTTCCTATAGCTTGAGATGTGATATCCAACTCCTTCCCATTCCAATTCTGAGACCCTTCTTATACCATGAGACTTGATATCTCAATGCTTCTAATACCAAACCTGAGACCCGTCCTATAACATGAGATGTGATATCCAAATCCTTCCCCTTCCAAACCTTAGACCCTTCCTTTATCATGAGATGTGATATCCAACTCCTTCCCATTCCAATCCTGAGACCCTTCCGATATCATGAGATTTGTTATCTCAATGCTTCTAATATCAAACTTGAGACCCTCCCTATAGCATGAGATGTGACATCCAAGTCCTTCCCATTCCAATCCTGAGACCCTTCCTATAGCATGAGATGTGATATCTCAATGCTTCTAATACCAAACCTGAGAACTCATGCTAAAGGGAGGGTCTCAGGTTTGGAAGGGGAAGGATTTGGATATCACATCTCATGTTATAGGAAGGATCTCAGGATTGGTATTAGAAGCATTGAGATATCACATCTCATGCTATCGGAAGGATCTCAAGTTTGGTATTAGAAGCATTGAGATATCACATCTCATGCTATCGGAAGGATCTCAGGTTTGGCATTAGAAGCATTGAGATATCACATCTCATGCTATAGCAAGGGTCTCAGGTTTGGAACGGGAAGGAGTTGGATATCCCATCTCATGTTATAGGACTGGTCTCAGGTTTGGTATTAGAAGCATTGAGATATCACATTGCATGTTGTAGGAAGGGTCTCAGGTTTGGAATGGGAAGGAATTGGATATCACATCTCATGTCATAGGAAGGATCTCAGGTTTGGTATTAGAAGCATTGAGATATCACATCTCATGCTATAGGAATGGTCTCAGGATTGGAATGGGAAGGAGTTGGATATTACATTCTTGCTATAGGAAGGGTCTCATGTTTGGAATGGGAAGGAGTTGGATATCACATATGGTATAGGAAGGGTCTCAGGTTTGGAACGGGAAGGAGTTGGATATCACATCTCATGTTGTAGGAAGCGTCTCAGGTTTGATATAAGGATTGAGATATCACATCTCTGCTATCGGACGTGTCTCAGGATTGGAATGGGAAGAAGTTGGATATCCCATCTCATGTTATAGGATGGGTCTCAGGTTTGTTATTAGAATCATTGAGATATCATATTGCATGCTGTAGGAAGGGTCTAAGGATTGGAATGGGAAGGACTTGGATATCACATCTCATGCTATAGGTAGGCTCTCAGGTTTGGAAAGGGAAGGCGTTGGATATCACATCTCATGCTATAGGAAGGGTCTCAGGATTGGAATGGGAAGGAGTTGGATATCACATCTCATGCTATAGGAAGGGTCTCAGGTTTGGTATAAGCATTGGATATCACATCTCATGCTATAGGAAGGGTCTCAGGATTGGAATGGGAAGGAGTTGGATATCACATCTCATGTTATAGGAAGGATCTCAGGTTTGGTATTAGAAGCATTGAGACATCACATCTCATGCTATAGGAAGGGTCTCAGGATTGGAATGGGAAGGAGTTGTATATGACATCTCATGCCGTAGGAAGGGTCTCAGGTTTGGTATAAGCATTGAGATATCACATCTCTGCTATAGGAAGGGTCTCAGGATTGGAATGGGAAGGAGTTGGATATCCCATCTCATGTTATAGGAAGGGTCTCATGATTGGAATGGGAAGGACTTGGATATCACATCTCATGCTATAGGAAGGCTCTCAGGTTTGGAAGGGGAAAGAGTTGGATATCACATTTCATGTTAGAGGTAGGATCTCAGGTTTGGTATTAGAGGCATTGAGATATCACATCTCATGCTATCAGAAGGGTCTCAGGATTGGAATGGGAAGGAGTTGGATATCACATCTCATGCTAAAGGGACGGTCTCAGGTTTGGAAGGGGAAGGATTTGGATATCACATCTCATGTTATAGGAAGGATCTCAGGTTTGGTATTAGAAGCATTGAGATATCACATCTCCTGCTATCAGAATGGTCTCAGGATTGGAATGGGAAGGAGTTGGATATCACATCTCATACTAAAGGGAGGGTTCCCTGTTTGGAAGGGGAAGGATTTGGATATCACATCTCATGTTATCGGAAGGATCTCCGGTTTGGTATTAGAAGTATTGAGATATCACATCTCATGCTATAGGAAGGGTCTCAGGATTGGAATGGGAAGGAGTTGGATATCACATCTCATGCTAAAGGAAGGGTCTCAGGTTTGGTAGAAGCGTTGATATATCACATCTCATGCTATAGGAAGGGTCTCAGGATTGGAATGGGAAGGACTTAGATATCACATATCATGCTATAGGGAGGGTCTCAGTTTTGATATTAGAAGCATTGAGATATCACATCTCATGCTATCGGAAGTGTCTCAGGTTTGGAATGGGAAGGAGCTGGATATCACATCTCATGCTAAAGGAAGGGTCTCAGGTTTGGAACGGGAAGGAGTTGGATATCACATCTCATGTTATAGGAAGGGTCTCAGGTTTGGTATAAGCATTGAGATATCACATCTCTGCTATAGGAAGTGTCTCAGGATTGGAATGGGAAGGAGTTGGATATCCCATCTCATGTTATAGGACGGGTCTCAGGTTTGTTATTAGAATCATTGAGATATCATATTGCATGCTGTAGGAAGGGTCTAAGGATTGGAATGGGAAGGACTTGGATATCACATCTCATGCTATAGATAGGCTCTCAGGTTTGGAAAGGGAAGGAGTTGGATATCACATTTCATGTTAGAGGAAGGATCTCAGGTTTGGTATTAGAGGCATTGAGATATCACATCTCATGCTATAGGAAGGGTCTCAGGTTGGAATGGGAAGGAGTTGGATTTCACATCTCATGTTATAGGAAGGGTCTCAGGATTGGAATGGGAAGGACTTGGATATCACATCTCATGCTATAGGAAGGCTCTCAGGTTTGGAAGGGGAAAGAGTTGGATATCACATTTCATGTTAGAGGTAGGATCTCAGGTTTGGTATTAGAGGCAATGAGATATCACATCTCATGCTAAAGGGAGGGTCTCAGGTTTGGAAGGGGAAGGATTTGGATATCACATCTCATGTTATAGGAAGGATCTCAGGTTTGGTATTAGAAGCATTGAGATATCACATCTCATGCTATCGGAAGGATCTCAGGTTTGGTATTAGAAGCATTGAGATATCACATCTCATGCTATCAGAAGGTTCTCAGGATTGGAATGGGAAGGAGTTGGATATCACATCTCATGCTAAAGGGAGGGTCTCAGGTTTGGAAGGGGAAGGATTTGGATATCACATCTCATGTTATCGGAAGGATCTCAGGTTTGGTATTAGAAGTATTGAGATATCACATCTCATGCTATATGAAGGGTCTCAGGATTGGAATGGGAAGGAGTTGGATATCACATCTCATGCTAAAGGAAGGGTCTCAGGTTTGGTAGAAGCATTGAGATATCACATCTCATGCTATAGGAAGGGTCTCAGGATTGGAATGGGAAGGACTTAGATATCACATATCATGCTATAGGGAGGGTCTCAGTTTTGATATTAGAAGCATTGAGATATCACATCTCATGCTATCGGAAGTGTCTCAGGATTGGAATGGGAAGGAGCTGGATATCACATCTCATGCTAAAGGAAGGGTCTCAGGTTTGGAACGGGAAGGAGTTGGATAGCCGATCTCATGTTATAGGAAGGGTCTCAGGTTTGGTATAAGCATTGAGATATCACATCTCTGCTATCGGAAGTGTCTCAGGATTGGAATGGGAAGGAGTTGGATATCCCATCTCATGTTATAGGACGGGTCTCAGGATTGTTATTAGAATCATTGAGATATCATATTGCATGCTGTAGGAAGGGTCTAAGGATTGGAATGGGAAGGACTTGGATATCACATCTCATGCTATGGATAGGCTCTCAGGTTTGGAAAGGGAAGGAGTTGGATATCACATTTCATGTTATAGGAAGGATCTCAGGTTTGGTATTAGAGGCATTGAGATATCACATCTCATGCTATAGGAAGCGTCTCAGGATTGGAATGGAAGGAGTTGGATATCACATCTCATGTTATAGGAAGGATCTCAGGTTTGGTATTAGAAGCATTGAGACATCACATCTCATGCTATAGGAAGGGTCTCAGGATTGGAATGGGAAGGAGTTGGATATCACATCTCATGCTATAGGAAGGGTCTCTGGTTTTGTATAAGCATTGAGATATCACATCTCATGCTATAGGAAGGGTTTCAGGATTGGAATGGGAAGGAGTTGTATATGACATCTCATGCCGTAGGAAGGGTCTCATTTTTAGTATAAGCATTGAGATATCACATCTCTGCTATCGGAAAGGTCTCAGGATTGGAATGGGAAGGAGTTGGATATCCCATCTCATGTTATAGGAAGAGTCTCAGGTTTGGTATTAAAGCATTGAGATATCACATCTCATGCTATAGGAAGTGTCTCAGGATTGGAATCGGAAGGACTTGGATATCACATCTCATGCTATAGGGAGGGTCTCACGTTTGATATTGGAAGCATTGAGATATCACATCTCATGCTATAGGAAGGGTCTCAGGATTGGAATGGGAAGGAGTTGGATATCACATCTCATGCTATAGGAAAGGTCTCAGGTTTGGTATAAGCAGTGAGATATCACATCTCATGCTATAGGAAGTGTCTCATGATTGGAATGGAAAGGAGTTGGATATCACATCTCATGTTATAGGAAGGATCTCAGGTTTGGTATAAGCATTGAGATATCACATCTCTGCTATCGGAAGGGTCTCAGGATTGGAATGGGAAGGAGTTGGATATTCCCATCTCATGTTATAGGAAGGGTCTCAGGTTTGGTATTAGAAGCATTGAGACATCACATCTCATGCTATAGGAAGGGTCTCAGGATTGGAATGGGAAGGACTTGGATATCACATCTCATGCTATAGGGAGGGTCTCAAGTTTGATATTAGAAGCATTGAGATATCACATCTCATGATATCGGAAGGGTCTCAGGATTGGAATGGGAAGGAGTTGGATATCACATCTCATGATAAAGGAAGGGTCTAAGGTTTGGAAGGGGAAGGATTTGGATATCACATCTCATGTTATAGGGCGGGTCTCAGGTTTGGTATTAGAAGCATTGAGATATCAAGTCTCATGGTATAGGAAGGGTCTCAGAATTGGAATTGGAAGGAGTTGGATATCACATCTCAAGCTATAGGAAGGGTCTCAGGATTGGAATGGGAAGGAGTTTGATATCACATCTCATGCCATAGTATGGGTCTCAGGTTTGGTATAAGCATTGGGATATCACATCTCATGCTATCGGAAGGGTATCAGGATTGGATTTGGAAGGAGTTGGATATCCCATCTCATGCTATAGAAAGGGTCTCAGGTTGGAATGGGAAGGAGTTGGATATCACACCTCATGCTATAGGAAGGCTCTCAGGTTTGGAAGGGGAAAGAGTTGGATATCACATTTCATGTTAGAGGTAGGATCTCAGGTTTGGTATTAGAGGCATTGAGATATCACATCTCATGCTATCAGAAGGGTCTCAGGATTGGAATGGGAAGGAGTTGGATATCACATCTTATGCTAAAGGGAGGGTCTCAGGTTTGGAAGGGGAAGGATTTGGATATCACATCTCATGTTATAAGAAGGAGCTCAGGTTTGGTATTAGAAGCATTCAGATATCACATCTCATGCTATCAGAAGGATCTCAGGTTTGGTATTAGAAGCATTGAGATATCACATCTCATGCTATCAGAAGGGTCTCAGGATTGGAATGGGAAGGAGTTGGATATCACATCTCATGCTAAAGGGAGGGTCTCAGGTTTGGAAGGGGAAGGATTTGGATATCACATCTCATGTTATCGGAAGGATCTCAGGTTTGGTATTAGAAGTATTGAGATATCACATCTCATGCTATAGGAAGGGTCTCAGGATTGGAATGGGAAGGAGTTGGATATCAAATCTCAAGCTATAGAAAGGGTCTCAGGTTTGGTATAAGCATTGAGATATCACATCACATGCTATAGGAAGGGTCTCAGGATTGGAATGGGAAGGTGTTGTATATGACATCTCATGTCATAGGAAGGGTCTCAGGTTTGGCATAAGCATTGAGATATCACATCACATGCTATAGGAAGGGTCTCAGGATTGGAATGGGAAGGACTTGGATATCACATCTCATGCTATAGGCAGGGTCTCAGGTTTGGAAAGGGAAGGAGTTGGATATCACATTTCATGTTAGAGGTAGGATATCAGGTTTGGTATTAGAGGCATTGAGATATCACATCTCATGCTATCAGAAGGGTCTCAGGATTGGAATGGGAAGGAGTTGGATATCACATCTCATGCTAAAGGGAGGGTCTCAGGTTTGGAAGGGAAAGGATTTGGATATCACATCTCATGTTATAGGAAGGATCTCAGGTTTGGTATTAGAGGCATTGAGATATCACATCTCATGCTATCATAAGGGTCTCAGGATTGGAATGGGAAGGAGTTGGATATCACATCTCATGCTAAAGGGAGGGTCTCAGGTTTGGAAGGGGAAGAATTTGGATATCACATCACATGTTATAGGAAGGATCTCAGGTTTGGTATTAGAAGCATTGAGATATCACATCTCATGCTATCGGAAGGGTCTCAGGATTGGAATGGGAAGGAGTTGGAAATCACATCTCATGCTATAGGAAGGGTCTCAGGTTTGGAACGGGAAGGAGTTGGATATCACATCTCATGTTATAGGAAGAGTCTCAGGTTTGGTATAAGCATTGAGATATCACATCTCTGCAATCGGAAATGTCTCAGGATTGGGATGGGAAGGAGTTGGATATCACATCTCATGCTATAGGAAGGGTCTCAGGTTTGGAACGGGAAGGAGTTGGATATCAAATCTCATGCTATAGGAAGGCTCTCAGGTTTGGAAGGGGAAAGAGTTGGATATCACATTTCATGTTAGAGGTAGGATCTCAGGTTTGGTATTAGAGGCATTGAGATATCACATCTCATGCTATCAGAAGGGTCTCAGGATTGGAATGGGAAGGAGTTGGATATCACATCTCATGCTAAAGGGAGGGTCTCAGGTTTGGAAGGGGAAGGATTTGGATATCACATCTCATGTTATAAGAAGGAGCTCAGGTTTGGTATTAGAAGCATTGAGATATCACATCTCATGCTATCGGAAGGATCTCAGGTTTGGTATTAGAAGCATTGAGATATCACATCTCATGCTATCAGAAGGGTCTCAGGATTGGAATGGGAAGGAGTTGGATATCACATCTCATGCTAAAGGGAGGGTCTCAGGTTTGGAAGGGGAAGGATTTGGATATCACATCTCATGTTATCGGAAGGATCTCAGGTTTGGTATTAGAAGTATTGAGATATCACATCTCATGCTATCGGAAGGGTCTCAGGATTGGAATGGGAAGGAGTTGGATATCACATCTCAAGCTATAGGAAGGGTCTCAGGTTTGGTATAAGCATTGAGATATCACATCACATGCTATAGGAAGGGTCTCAGGATTGGAATGGGAAGGAGTTGTATATGACATCTCATGCCATAGGAAGGGTCTCAGGTTTGGTATAAGCATTGAGATATCACATCACATGCTATAGGAAGGGTCTCAGGATTGGAATGGGAAGGACTTGGATATCACATCTCATGCTATAGGCAGGGTCTCAGGTTTGGAAAGGGAAGGAGTTGGATATCACATTTCATGTTAGAGGTAGGATATCAGGTTTGGTATTAGAGGCATTGAGATATCACATCTCATGCTATCAGAAGGGTCTCAGGATTGGAATGGGAAGGAGTTGGATATCACATCTCATGCTAAAGGGAGGGTCTCAGGTTTGGAAGGGGAAGGATTTGGATATCACATCTCATGTTATAGGAAGGATCTCAGGTTTGGTATTAGAGGCATTGAGATATCACATTTCATGCTATCATAAGGGTCTCGGGATTGGAATGGGAAGGAGTTGGATATCACATCTCATGCTATAGGAAGGGTCTCAGGTTTGGTATAAGCAGTGAGATATCATATCTCATGCTATAGGAATTGTCTCAGGATTGGAATGGGAAGGAGTTGGATATCACATCTCATGTTATAGGAAGGATCTCAGGTTTGGTATAAGCATTGAGATATCACATCTCTGCTATCGGAAGGGTCTCAGGATTGGAATGGGAAGGAGTTGGATATTCCCATCTCATGTTATAGGAAGGGTCTCAGGTTTGGTATTAGAAGCATTGAGATATCACATCTCATGCTATAGGAAGAGTCTCAGGATTGGAATGGGAAGGAGTTGGATATCACATCTCATGATAAAGGAAGGGTCTAAGGTTTGGAAGGGGAAGGATTTGGATATCACATCTCATGTTATAGGACGGGTCTCAGGTTTGGTATTAGAAGCATTGAGATATCAAGTCTCATTGTATAGGAAGGGTCTCAGAATTGGAATGGGAAGGAGTTGGATATCACATCTCAAGCTATAGGAAGGGTCACAGGATTGGAATGGGAAGGAGTTTGATATCACATCTCATGCCATAGTATGGGTCTCAGGTTTGGTAGAAGCATTGGGATATCACATCTCATGCTATCGGAAGGGTATCAGGATTGGATTTGGAAGGAGTTGGATATCCCATTTCATGTTATAGGAAGGGTCTCAGGTTGGAATGGGAAGGAGTTGGATATCACATCTCATGTTATAGGAAGGGTCTCAGGATTGGAATGGGAAGGACTTGGATATCACATCTCATGCTATAGGAAGGCTCTCAGGTTTGCAACGGGAAAGAGTTGGATATCACATTTCATGTTAGAGGTAGGATCTCAGGTTTGGTATTAGAGGCATTGAGATATCACATCTCATGCTATCAGAAGAGTCTCAGAATTGGAATGGGAAGGAGTTGGATATCACATCTCATGCCATAGTATGGGTCTCAGGTTTGGTAGAAGCATTGGGATATCACATCTCATGCTATCGGAAGGATTTCAGGATTGGATTTGGAAGGAGTTGGATATCCCATCTCATGCTATAGGAAGGGTCTCAGGTTGGAATAGGAAGGAGTTTGATATCACATCTCATGCCATAGTATGGGTCTCAGGTTTGGTAGAAGCATTGGGATATCACATCTCATGCTATCGGAAGGGTATCAGGATTGGATTTGCAAGGAGTTGGATATCCCATTTCATGCTATAGGAAGGGTTTCAGGTTGGAATGGGAAGGAGTTGGATATCACATCTCATGTTATAGGAAGGGTCTCAGGATTGGAATGGAAAGGACTTGGATATCATATCTCATGCTATAGGAAGGCTCTCAGGTTTGGAAGGGGAAGGAGTTGGATATCACATCTCAAGCTATAGGAACGGTCTCAGGTTTGGTATAAGCATTGAGATATCACATCTCATGCTATAGGAATGGTCTCAGGATTGGAATGGGAAGGAGTTGGATATCACATCTCAAGTTATAGGAAAGATCTCAGGTTTGGTATTAGAAGCATTGAGATATCACATCTCATGCTATAAGCAGGGTCTCAGGATTGGAATGGGAAGGAGTTGTATATGGCATTTCAAGCCATAGGAAGGGTCTCAGGTTTGGTATAAGCATTGAGATATCACATCTCATGCTATAGGAAGGGTCTCAGGATTGGAATGGGAAGGACTTGGATATCACATCTCATGCTATAGGCAGGATCTCAGGTTTGGAAAGGGAAGGAGTTGGATATCATATTTCATGTTAGAGGTAGGATCTCAGGTTTGGTATTAGAGGCATTGAGATATCACATCTCATGCTATCAGAAGGGTCTCAGGATTGGAATGGGAAGGAGTTGGATATCACATCTCATGCTAAAGGGAGGGTCTCAGGTTTGGAAGGGGAAGGATTTGGATATCACATCTCATGTTATAGGAAGGATCTCAGGTTTGGTATTAGAAGCATTGAGATATCACATCTCATGCTATCGGAAGGGTCTAAGGATTTGAATGGGAAGGAGTTGGATATCACATCTTATGCTATAGGAAGGGTCTCAGGTTTGGAACGGGAAGGAGTTGGATATCACATCTCATGTTATAGGAAGAGTCTCAGGTTTGGTATAAGCATTGAGATATCACATCTCTGCAATCGGAAGTGTCTCAGGATTGGGATGGGAAGGAGTTGGATATCACATCTCATGCTATAGGAAGGGTCTCAGGTTTGGAACGGGAAGGAGTTGGATATCCCATCTCATGTTATAGGACGGGTCTCAGGTTTGGTATTAGAAGCATTGAGATATCACATCGCATGCTGTAGGAAGGGTCTCAGGATTGGAATGGGAAGGAGTTGGATATTACATTCTTGCTATAGGAAGGGTCTCATGTTTGGAATGGGAAGGAGTTGGATATCACATATGCTATAGGAAGGGTCTCAGGTTTGGAACGGGAAGAAGTTGGATATCACATCTCATGCTATAGGAAGGGTCTCAGGTTTGGAATAAGCATTGAGATATCACATCTCTGCTATCGGAAGTGTCTCAGGATTGGAATGGGAAGGAGTTGGATATCACATCTCATGTTATAGGACGGGTCTCAGGTTTGTTATTAGAATCATTGAGATATCATATTGTATGCTGTAGGAAGGGTCTAAGGATTGGAATGGGAAGGTCTTGGATATCACATCTCATGCTATAGGTAGGCTCTCAGGTTTGGAAAGGGAAGGAGTTGGATATGACATTTCATGTTAGAGGAAGGATTTCAGGTTTGGTATTAGAGGCATTCAGATATCACATCTCATGCTATAGGAAGGGTCTCAGGATTGGAATGGGAAGGACTTAGATATCACATATCATGCTATAGGGAGGGTCTCATGTTTGGAATGGGAAGGAGTTGGATATCACATATGCTATAGGAAGGGTCTCAGGTTTGGAACGGGAAGGAGTTGGATATCACATCTCATGCTATAGGAAGGGTCTCAGGTTTGGAATAAGCATTGAGATATCACATCTCTGCTATCGGAAGTGTCTCAGGATTGGAATGGGAAGGAGTTGGATATCACATCTCATGTTATAGGACGGGTCTCAGGTTTGTTATTAGAATCATTGAGATATCATATTGTATGCTGTAGGAAGGGTCTAAGGATTGGAATGGGAAGGTCTTGGATATCACATCTCATGCTATAGGTAGGCTCTCAGGTTTGGAAAGGGAAGGAGTTGGATATCACATTTCATGTTAGAGGAAGGATCTCAGATTTGGTATTAGAGGCATTGAGATATCACATCTAATGCTATAGGAAGGGTCTCAGGATTGGAATGGGAAGGAGTTGGATATCACATCTCATGCTATAGGAAGGGTCTCAGGTTTGGTAAGAACATTGAGATATCACATCTCATGCTATAGGAAGGGTCTCAGGATTGGAATGGGAAGGAGTTGGATATCACATCTGATGTTATAGGAAGGATCTCAGGTTTGGTATTAGAAGCATTGAGACATCACATCTCATGCTATAGGAAGGGTCTCAGGATTGGTATAAGCATTGAGATATCACATCTCTGCTATCGGAAGGGTCTCAGGATTGGAATGGGAAGGAGTTGGATATCCCATCTCATGTTATAGGAAGAGTCTCAGGTTTGGTATTAGAAGCATTGAGATATCACATCTCATGCTATAGGAATGGTCTCAGGATTGGAATGGGAAGGAGTTTGATATCACATCTCATGCCATGTATGGGTCTCAGGTTTGGTATAAGCATTGAGATATCACATCTCATGCTATAGGAAGGGTCTCAGGATTGGAATGGGAAGGAGTTGTATATGACATCTCATGCCATAGGAAGGGTCTCAGGTTTGGTATAAGCATTGAGATATCACATCTCTGCTATCGGAAGGGTCTCAGGATTGGAATGGGAAGGAGTTGGATATCCCATCTCATGTTATAGGAAGAGTCTCAGGTTTGGTATTAGAAGCATTGAGATATCACATCTCATGCTATAGGAAGTGTCTCAGGATTGGAATGGGAAGGAGTTTGATATCAAATCTCATGCCATGTATGGGTTTCAGGTTTTGTAGAAGCATTGGGATATCACATCTCATGCTATCGGAAGGGTATCAGGATTGGATTTGGAAGGATTTGGATATCACATTTCATGTTATAGGAAGGATCTCAGGTTTGGTATTAGAAGCATTGAGATATCACATCTCATGCTATCGGAAGGATCTCAGGTTTGGTATTATAGGCATTGAGATATCACATCTCATGCTATCAGAAGGGTCTCAGGATTGGAATGGGAAGGAGTCGGATATCACATCTCATGCTAAAGGGAGGGTCTCAGGTTTGGAAGTGGAAGGATTTGGATATCACATCTCATGTTATAGGAAGGATCTCAGGTTTGGTATTAGAAGCATTGAGATATCACATCTCATGCTATAGGAAGGGTCTCAGGATTGGAAAGGGAAGGAGTTGGATATCACATCTCAAGCTATAGGAAGGGTCAGTAACATGTTACTATTCCAATCCTGAGACTCTTCTGATAGCATGAGATGTGATATCTCAATGCTTCTAATACCAAACCTGAGATCCTTCCGATAGCATGAGATGTGATATCTCAATGCTTCTAATACCAAACCTGAGATCCTTCCTATAACATGAGATGTGATATCCAAATCCTTCCCCTTCCAAACCTGAGACCCTCCCTTTAGCATGAGATGTGATATCTAACTCCTTCCCATTCCATTCCTGAGACCCTTCTGATAGCATGAGATGTGATATCTCAATGCCTCTAATACCAAACCTGAGATCCTACCTCTAACATGAAATGAGATATCCAACTCTTTCCCCTTCCAAACCTGAGAGCCTTCCTATAGCATGAGATGTGATATCCAAGTCCTTCCCATTCCAATACTGAGACCCTTCCTATAGCTTGAGATGTGATATCCAACTCCTTCCCATTCCAATTCTGAGACCCTTCCTATAGCATGAGATGTGATATCTCAATGCTTATACCAAACCTGAGAGCCTACCTATAGCATGAGATGTGATATCCAAGTCCATCCCATTCCAATCCTTAGACCCTTCCTACAGCATGCGATGTGAATATCTCAATGATTCTAATACCAAACCAGAGACTCTTCCTATAACATGAGATGGGATATCCAACTCCTTCCCATTCCAATTCTGAGACCCTTCCTATACTATGAGACTTGATATCTCAATGCTTCTAATACCAAACCTGAGACCCGTAATATAACATGAGATGTGATATCCAAATCCTTCCCCTTCCAAACCTTAGACCCTTCCTTTATCATGAGATGTGATATCCAACTCCTTCCCATTCCAATCATGAGACCCTTCCGATATCATGAGATGTGATATCTCAAAGCTTCTAATATCAAACTTGAGACCCTCCCTATAGCATGAGATGTGATATCCAAGTCCTTCCCATTCCAATCCTGAGACCCTTCCTATAGCATGAGATGTGATATCTCAATGCTTCTAATACCAAACCTGAGACCCTTCCTATAACATGAGATGGGAATATCCAACTCCTTCCCATTCCAATCTTGAGACCCTTCCGATAGCAGAGATGTGATATCTCAATGCTTATACCACACCTGAGATCCTTCCTATAACATGAGATGTGATATCCAACTCCTTCCCATTCCAATCCTGAGACACTTCCTATAGCATGAGATGTGATATCTCACTGCTTATACCAAACCTGAGACCCTTCCCATAGCAGGAGATGTGATATCCAACTCCTTCCCATTCCAATCCTCAGACCCTTCCTATAGCATGAGATGTGATATCTCAATGCTTCTAATGTCAAACTTGAGACCCTACATATAGCATGAGATGTGATATCCAAGTCCTTCCCATTCCAATCCTGAGACACTTCCTATAGCATGAGATGTGATATCTCAATGCTTCTAATACCAAACCTGAGACTCTTCCTATAACATGAGATGGGATATCCAACTCCTTCCAATTCCAATCCTGAGACCCTTTTGATAGCAGAGATGTGATATCTCAATGTTTATACCAAACCTGAGACCCTTCCTACGGCATGAGATGTCATATTCAACCCCTTCCCATTCCAATCCTGAGACCCTTCCTATAGCATGAGATTTGAGATCCAACTCCTTCCCATTCCAATCCTGAGAACCTTCCTATAGCATGAGATGTGATGTCTCAATGCTTCTAATACCAAACCTGAGATCCTTCCTATAACATGAGATGTGATATCCAACTCCTTCCATTCCAATCCTGAGATCCTTCCTATAGCATGAGATGTGATATATCAATGCTTATACCAAACCTGAGACCCTTCCTATAGCATGAGATGTGATATCCAACTCCTTCCCATTCCAATCCTGAGACCCTTCCTATAGCCTGAGATGTGATATCCAATTCCTTCCCATTCCAATCCTGAGACCCTTCCTATAGCATGAGATGTGATATCTCAATGCTTATACCAAACCTGAGAGCCTACCTATAACATGAGATGTGATATCCAAGTCCATCCCATTCCAATCCTTAGACCCTTCCTACAGCATGCGATGTGATATCTCAATGATTCTAATACCAAACCAGAGACTCTTCCTATAACATGAGATGGGATATCCAACTCCTTCCCATTCCAATCCTGAGCCGCTTCCGATAGCAGAGATGTGATATCTCAATGCTTATACCAAACCTGAGACCCTTCCTATAACATGAGATGTGATATCCAACTCCTTCCCGTTCCAAACCTGAGACAATAACTATAGCATATGTGATATCCAACTCCTTCCCATTCCAAACATGAGACCCTTCCTATAGCAAGAAAGTAATATCCAACTCCTACCCATTCCAATCCTGAGACCCTTCCTATAGCAAGAGATGTGATATCCAAATCCTTCCCATTCCAATCCTGAGACCCTTCCTATAACATGAGATGTGATATCCAACTTCTTCCCATTCCAACCTGAGACACTTCCTATAGCATGAGAAGGTATATCCAACTCCTTCCCAATCCAATCCTGAGACCCTTCCGATAGCAGAGATGTGATATCTCAATGCTTATACCAAACCTGAGACCCTTCCTATGGCATGAGATGTGATATCCAACTCCTTGCCATTCAAATCCTGAGACCCTTCCTATAGCATGAGAAGGGATATCCAACTCCTTCCCAATCCAATCCTGAGACCCTTCCGATAGCAGCGACGTGATATCTCAATGCTTCTACCAAACCTGAGACCCTTCCTTTAGCATGAGATGTGATATCCAAATCCTTCACATTCCAATCCTGAGACCCTTCCTATAGCATGAGATGTGATATCTCAATGCTTCTAATACCAAACCTGAGATCCTTCCTATAACATGAGATGTGATATCCAATTCCTTCCCATTCCAAACCTGAGACCCTTCCTATTGAATGAGATGTGATATCCAACTCCTTCCCATTCCAACCCTGAGACCCTTCCTATAGCATGAGATGTGATGTCTCAATGCTTCTAATACCAAACCTGAGATCCTTCCTATAACATGAGATGTGATATCCAACTCCTTCCATTCCAATCCTGAGACCCGTCCTATATCATGAGATGTGATATCTCAATCCTTATACCAAACCTGAGACCCTTCCTATAGCATGAGATGTGATATCCAACTGCTTCCCATTCCAATCCTGAGACCCTTCCTATAGCATGAGATGTGATATCTCAATGCTTCTAATACCAAACCTGAGATCCTTCCTCTAACATGAAATGTGATATCCAACTCCTTCCCTTTCCAAACCTAAGAGCCTATCTATAGCATGAGATGTGATATCCAAGTCCTTCACATTCCAACCCTTAGACCCTTCCTACAGCATGCAATATGATATCTCAATGATTCTAATAACAAACCTGAGACCCGTCCTACAACATGAGATGGGATATCCAACTCCTTCCCATTCCAATCCTGAGACACTTCCGATAGCAGAGATGTGATATCTCAATGCTTATACCAAACCTGAGACCCTTCCTATAACATGAGATGTGATATCCAAATCCTTCTCGTTCCAAACCTGAGACCCTTCCTTTAGCATGAGATGTGATATCCAGCTCCTTCCCATTCCAATCCTGAGACACTTCCGATAGCATGAGATGTGATATCTCAATGCTTCTAATATCAAAACTGAGACCCTCCCTATAGCATGATATGTGATATCTAAGTCCTTCCCATTCCAATCCTGAGACCCTCCCTATAGCATGAGATGTGATATCCAACTCCTTCCCATTCCAATCCTGAGACCCTTCCTATAGCATGAGATATGATATCTCAATACTTCTAATACCAAACGTGAGATCCTTCCGATAACATGAGATGTGATATCCAAATCCTTCCCCTTCCAAACCTGAGACCCTCCCTTTAGCATGAAATGTGATATCTAACTCCTTCCCATTCCATTCCTGAGACCCTTCTGATAGCATGAGATGTGATATCTCAATGCCTCTAATACCAAACCTGAGATCCTACCTCTAACATGAAATGAGATATCCAACTCTTTCCCCTTCCAAACCTGAGAGCCTTCCTATAGCATGAGATGTGATATCCAAGTCCTTCCCATTCCAATACTGAGACCCTTCCTATAGCTTGAGATGTGATATCCAACTCCTTCCCATTCCAATTCTGAGACCCTTCCTATAGCATGAGATGTGATATCTCAATGCTTATACCAAACCTGAGAGCCTACCTATAGCATGAGATGTGATATCCAAGTCCATCCCATTCCAATCCTTAGACCCTTCCTACAGCATGCGATGTGAATATCTCAATGATTCTAATACCAAACCAGAGACTCTTCCTATAACATGAGATGGGATATCCAACTCCTTCCCATTCCAATTCTGAGACCCTTCCTATACTATGAGACTTGATATCTCAATGCTTCTAATACCAAACCTGAGACCCGTAATATAACATGAGATGTGATATCCAAATCCTTCCCCTTCCAAACCTTAGACCCGTCCTTTATCATGAGATGTGATATCCAACTCCTTCCCATTCCAATCCTGAGACCCTTCCGATATCATGAGATGTGATGTCTCAAAGCTTCTAATATCAAACTTGAGACCCTCCCTATAGCATGAGATGTGATATCCAAGTCCTTCCCATGCCAATCCTGAGACCCTTCCTATAGCATGAGATGTGATATCTCAATGCTTCTAATACCAAACCTGAGACCCTTCCTATAACATGAGATGCGAATATCCAACTCCTTCCCATTCCAATCTTGAGACCCTTCCGATAGCAGAGATGTGATATCTCAATGCTTATACCACACCTGAGATCCTTCCTATAACATGAGATGTGATATCCAACTCCTTCCCATTCCAATCCTGAGACACTTCCTATAGCATGAGATGTGATATCTCACTGCTTATACCAAACCTGAGACCCTTCCCATAGCAGGAGATGTGATATCCAACTCCTTCCCATTCCAATCCTCAGACCCTTCCTATAGCATGAGATGTGATATCTCAATGCTTCTAATGTCAAACTTGAGACCCTACCTATAGCATGAGATGTGATATCCAAGTCCTTCCCATTCCAATCCTGAGACACTTCCTATAGCATGAGATGTGATATCTCAATGCTTCTAATACCAAACCTGAGACTCTTCCTATAACATGAGATGGGATATCCAACTCCTTCCAATTCCAATCCTGAGACCCTTTTGATAGCAGAGATGTGATATCTCAATGTTTATACCAAACCTGAGACCCTTCCTACGGCATGAGATGTCATATTCAACTCCTTCCCATTCCAATCCTGAGACCCTTCCTATAGCATGAGATTTGATATCCAACTCCTTCCCATTCCAATCCTGAGACCCTTCCTATAGCATGAGATGTGATGTCTCAATGCTTCTAATACCAAACCTGAGATCCTTCCTATAACATGAGATGTGATATCCAACTCCTTCCATTCCAATCCTGAGACCCTTCCTATAGCATGAGATGTGATATCTCAATGCTTATACCAAACCTGAGACCCTTCCTATAGCATGAGATGTGATATCCAACTCCTTCCCATTCCAATCCTGAGACCCTTCCTATAGCCTGAGATGTGATATCCAATTCCTTCCCATTCCAATCCTGAGACCCTTCCTATAGCATGAGATGTGATATCTCAATGCTTATACCAAACCTGAGAGCCTACCTATAACATGAGATGTGATATCCAAGTCCATCCCATTCCAATCCTTAGACCCTTCCTACAGCATGCGATGTGATATCTCAATGATTCTAATACCAAACCAGAGACTCTTCCTATAACATGAGATGGGATATCCAACTCCTTCCCATTCCAATCCTGAGCCGCTTCCGATAGCAGAGATGTGATATCTCAATGCTTATACCAAACCTGAGACCCTTCCTATAACATGAGATGTGATATCCAACTCCTTCCCGTTCCAAACCTGAGACAATAACTATAGCATATGTGATATCCAACTCCTTCCCATTCCAAACATGAGACCCTTCCTATAGCAAGAAAGTAATATCCAACTCCTACCCATTCCAATCCTGAGACCCTTCCTATAGCAAGAGATGTGATATCCAAATCCTTCCCATTCCAATCCTGAGACCCTTCCTATAACATGAGATGTGATATCCAACTCCTTCCCATTCCAACCTGAGACACTTCCTATAGCATGAGAAGGGATATCCAACTCCTTCCCAATCCAATCCTGAGACCCTTCCGATAGCAGAGATGTGATATCTCAATGCTTATACCAAACCTGAGACCCTTCCTATGGCATGAGATGTGATATCCAACTCCTTGCCATTCAAATCCTGAGACCCTTCCTATAGCATGAGAAGGGATATCCAACTCCTTCCCAATCCAATCCTGAGACCCTTCCGATAGCAGCGACGTGATATCTCAATGCTTCTACCAAACCTGAGACCCTTCCTTTAGCATGAGATGTGATATCCAAATCCTTCACATTCCAATCCTGAGACCCTTCCTATAGCATGAGATGTGATATCTCAATGCTTCTAATACCAAACCTGAGATCCTTCCTATAACATGAGATGTGATATCCAATTCCTTCCCATTCCAAACCTGAGACCCTTCCTATTGGATGAGATGTGATATCCAACTCCTTCCTATTCCAACCCTGACACCCTTCCTATAGCATGAGATGTGATGTCTCAATGCTTCTAATACCAAACCTGAGATCCTTCCTATAACATGAGATGTGATATCCAACTCCTTCCATTCCAATCCTGAGACCCGTTCTATAGCATGAGATGTGATATCTCAATGCTTATACCAAACCTGAGACCCTTCCTATAGCATGAGATGTCATATCCAACTGCTTCCCATTCCAATCCTGAGACCCTTCCTATAGCATGAGATGTGATATCTCAATGCTTCTAATACCAAACCTGAGATCCTTCCTCTAACATGAAATGTGATATCCAACTCCTTCCCTTTCCAAACCTAAGAGCCTATCTATAGCATGAGATGTGATATCCAAGTCCTTCACATTCCAACCCTTAGACCCTTCCTACAGCATGCAATATGATATCTCAATGATTCTAATAACAAACCTGAGACCCGTCCTATAACATGAGATGGGATATCCAACTCCTTCCCATTCCAATCCTGAGACACTTCCGATACCAGAGATGTGATATCTCAATGCTTATACCAAACCTGAGACCCTTCCTATAACATGAGATGTGATATCCAAATCCTTCTCGTTCCAAACCTGAGACCCTTCCTTTAGCATGAGATGTGATATCCAGCTCCTTCCCATTCCAATCCTGAGACACTTCCGATAGCATGAGATGTGATATCTCAATGCTTCTAATATCAAAACTGAGACACTCCCTATAGCATGATATGTGATATCTAAGTCCTTCCCATTCCAATCCTGAGACCCTCCCTATAGCATGAGATGTGATATCCAACTCCTTCCCATTCCAATCCTGAGACCCTTCCTATAGCATGAGATATGATATCTCAATACTTCTAATACCAAACGTGAGATCCTTCCGATAACATGAGATGTGATATCCAAATCCTTCCCCTTCCAAACCTGAGACCCTCCCTTTAGCATGAAATGTGATATCCAACTCCTTCCTATTCCAATCCTGAGACTCTTCTGATAGCATGAGATGTGATATCTCAATGCTTCTAATACCAAACCTGAGATCCTTCCGATAGCATGAGATGTGATATCTCAATGCTTCTAATACCAAACCTGAGATCCTTCCTATAACATGAGATGTGATATCCAAATCCTTCCCCTTCCAAACCTGAGACCCTCCCTTTAGCATGAGATGTGATATCTAACTCCTTCCCATTCCATTACTGAGACCCTTCTGATAGCATGAGATGTGATATCTCAATGCCTCTAATACCAAACCTGAGATCCTACCTCTAACATGAAATGAGATATCCAACTCTTTCCCCTTCCAAACCTGAGAGCCTTCCTATAGCATGAGATGTGATATCCAAGTCCTTCCCATTCCAATACTGAGACCCTTCCTATAGCTTGAGATGTGATATCCAACTCCTTCCCATTCCAATTCTGAGACCCTTCCTATAGCATGAGATGTGATATCTCAATGCTTATACCAAACCTGAGAGCCTACCTATAGCATGAGATGTGATATCCAAGTCCATCCCATTCCAATCCTTAGACCCTTCCTACAGCATGCGATGTGAATATCTCAATGATTCTAATACCAAACCAGAGACTCTTCCTATAACATGAGATGGGATATCCAACTCCTTCCCATTCCAATTCTGAGACCCTTCCTATACTATGAGACTTGATATCTCAATGCTTCTAATACCAAACCTGAGACCCGTAATATAACATGAGATGTGATATCCAAATCCTTCCCCTTCCAAACCTTAGACCCTTCCTTTATCATGAGATGTGATAACAAACTCCTTCCCATTCCAATCCTGAGACCCTTCCGATATCATGAGATGTGATATCTCAAAGCTTCTAATATCAAACTTGAGACCCTCCCTATAGCATGAGATGTGATATCCAAGTCCTTCCCATTCCAATCCTGAGACCCTTCCTATAGCATGAGATGTGATATCTCAATGCTTCTAATACCAAACCTGAGACTGTTCCTATAACATGAGATGGGAATATCCAACTCCTTCCCATTCCAATCCTGAGACACTTCCTATAGCATGAGATGTGATATCTCACTGCTTATACCAAACCTGAGACCCTTCCCATAGCAGGAGATGTGATATCCAACTCCTTCCCATTCCAATCCTCAGACCCTTCCTATAGCATGAGATGTGATATCTCAATGCTTCTAATGTCAAACTTGAGACCCTACCTATAGCATGAGATGTGATATCCAAGTCCTTCCCATTCCAATCCTGAGACACTTCCTATAGCATGAGATGTGATATCTCAATGCTTCTAATACCAAACCTGAGACTCTTCCTATAACATGAGATGGGATATCCAACTCCTTCCAATTCCAATCCTGAGACCCTTTTGATAGCAGAGATGTGATATCTCAATGTTTATACCAAACCTGAGACCCTTCCTACGGCATGAGATGTCATATTCAACTCCTTCCCATTCCAATCTTGAGACCCTTCCTATAGCATGAGATTTGATATCCAACTCCTTCCCATTCCAATCCTGAGACCCTTCCTATAGCATGAGATGTGATGTCTCAATGCTTCTAATACCAAACCTGAGATCCTTCCTATAACATGAGATGTGATATCCAACTCCTTCCATTCCAATCCTGAGACCCTTCCTATAGCATGAGATGTGATATCTCAATGCTTATACCAAACCTGAGACCCTTCCTATAGCATGAGATGTGATATCCAACTCCTTCCCATTCCAATCCTGACACCCTTCCTATAGCCTGAGATGTGATATCCAATTCCTTCCCATTCCAATCCTGAGACCCTTCCTATAGCATGAGATGTGATATCTCAATGCTTATACCAAACCTGAGAGCCTACCTATAATATGAGATGTGATATCCAAGTCCATCCCATTCCAATCCTTAGACCCTTCCTACAGCATGCGATGTGATATCTCAATGATTCTAATACCAAACCAGAGACTCTTCCTATAACATGAGATGAGATATCCAACTCCTTCCCATTCCAATCCTGAGCCGCTTCCGATAGCAGAGATGTGATATCTCAATGCTTATACCAAACCTGAGACCCTTCCTATAACATGAGATGTGATATCCAACTCCTTCCCGTTCCAAACCTGAGACACTAACTGTAGCATATGTGATATCCAACTCCTTCCCATTCCAAACATGAGACCCTTCCTATAGCAAGAAAGTAATATCCAACTCCTACCCATTCCAATCCTGAGACCCTTCCTATAGCAAGAGATGTGATATCCAAATCCTTCCCATTCCAATCCTGAGACCCTTCCTATAACATGAGATGTGATATCCAACTCCTTCCCATTCCAACCTGAGACACTTCCTATAGCATGAGAAGGGATATCCAACTCCTTCCCAATCCAATCCTGAGACCCTTCCGATAGCAGAGATGTGATATCTCAATGCTTATACCAAACCTGAGACCCTTCCTATGGCATGAGATGTGATATCCAACTCCTTGCCATTCAAATCCTGAGACCCTTCCTATAGCATGAGAAGGGATATCCAACTCCTTCCCAATCCAATCCTGAGACCCTTCCGATAGCAGCGACGTGATATCTCAATGCTTCTACCAAACCTGAGACCCTTCCTTTAGCATGAGATGTGATATCCAAATCCTTCACATTCCAATCCTGAGACCCTTCCTATAGCATGAGATGTGATATCTCAATGCTTCTAATACCAAACCTGAGATCCTTCCTATAACATGAGATGTGATATCCAATTCCTTCCCATTCCAAACCTGAGACCCTTCCTATTGGATGAGATGTGATATCCAACTCCTTCCCATTCCAACCCTGAGACCCTTCCTATAGCATGACATGTGATGTCTCAATGCTTCTAATACCAAACCTGATATCCTTCCTATAACATGAGATGTGATATCCAACTCCTTCCATTCCAATCCTGAGACCCGTCCTATAGCATGAGATGTGATATCTCAATGCTTATACCAAACCTGAGACCCTTCCTATAGCATATGTCATATCCAACTGCTTCCCATTCCAATCCTGAGACCCTTCCTATAGCATAAGATGTGATATCTCAATGCTTCTAATACCAAACCTGAGATCCTTCCTCTAACATGAAATGTGATATCCAACTCCTTCCCTTTCCAAACCTAAGAGCCTATCTATAGCATGAGATGTGATATCCAAGTCCTTCACATTCCAACCCTTAGACCCTTCCTACAGCATGCAATATGATATCTCAATGATTCTAATAACAAACCTGAGACCCGTCCTATAACATGAGATGGGATATCCAACTCCTTCCCATTCCAATCCTGAGACACTTCCGATAGCAGAGATGTGATATCTCAATGCTTATACCAAACCTGAGACCCTTCATATAACATGAGATGTGATATCCAAATCCTTCTCGTTCCAAACCTGAGACCCTTCCTTTAGCATGAGATGTGATATCCAGCTCCTTCCCATTCCAATCCTGAGACACTTCCGATAGCATGAGATGTGATATCTCAATGCTTCTAATGTCAAAACTGAGACCCTCCCTATAGCATGATATGTGATATCTAAGTCCTTCCCATTCCAATCCTGAGACCCTCCCTATAGCATGAGATGTGATATCCAACTCCTTCCCATTCCAATCCTGAGACCCTTCCTATAGCATGAGATATGATATCTCAATACTTCTAATACCAAACGTGAGATCCTTCCGATAACATGAGATGTGATATCCAAATCCTTCCCCTTCCAAACCTGAGACCCTCTCTTTAGCATGAAATGTGATATCCAACTCCTTCCTATTCCAATCCTGAGACTCTTCTGATAGCATGAGATGTGATATCTCAATGCTTCTAATACCAAACCTGAGATCCTTCCGATAGCATGAGATGTGATATCTCAATGCTTCTAATACCAAACCTGAGATCCTTCCTATAACATGAGATGTGATATCCAAATCCTTCCCCTTCCAAACCTGAGACCCCCCCTTTAGCATGAGATGTGATATCTAACTCCTTCCCATTCCATTCCTGAGACCCTTCTGATAGCATGAGATGTGATATCTCAATGCCTCTAATACCAAACCTGAGATCATACCTCTAACATGAAATGAGATATCCAACTCTTTCCCCTTCCAAACCTGAGAGCCTTCCTATAGCATGAGATGTGATATCCAGGTCCTTCCCATTCCAATACTGAGACCCTTCCTATAGCTTGAGATGTGATATCCAACTCCTTCCCATTCCAATTCTGAGACCCTTCCTATAGCATGAGATGTGATATCTCAATGCTTATACCAAACCTGAGAGCCTACCTATAGCATGAGATGTGATATCCAAGTCCATCCCATTCCAATCCTTAGACCCTTCCTACAGCATGCGATGTGAATATCTCAATGATTCTAATACCAAACCAGAGACTCTTCCTATAACATGAGATGGGATATCCAACTCCTTCCCATTCCAATTATGAGACCCTTCCTATACTATGAGACTTGATATCTCAATGCTTCTAATACCAAACCTGAGACCCGTAATATAACATGAGATGTGATATCCAAATCCTTCCCCTTCCAAACCTTAGACCCTTCCTTTATCATGAGATGTGATATCCAACTCCTTCCCATTCCAATCCTGAGACCCTTCCGATATCATGAGATGTGATATCTCAAAGCTTCTAATATCAAACTTGAGACCCTTCCTATAAGATGAGATGGGAATATCCAACTCCTTCCCATTCCAATCTTGAGACCCTTCCGATAGCAGAGATGTGATATCTCAATGCTTATACCACACCTGAGATCCTTCCTATAACATGAGATGTGATATCCAACTCCTTCCCATTCCAATCCTGAGACACTTCCTATAGCATGAGATGTGATATCTCACTGCTTATACCAAACCTGAGACCCTTCCCATAGCAGGAGATGTGATATCCAACTCCTTCCCATTCCAATCCTCAGACCCTTCCTATAGCATGAGATGTGATATCTCAATGCTTCTAATGTCAAACTTGAGACCCTACCTATAGCATGAGATGTGATATCCAAGTCCTTCCCATTCCAATCCTGAGACACTTCCTATAGCATGAGATGTGATATCTCAATGCTTCTAATACCAAACCTGAGACTCTTCCTATAACATGAGATGGGATATCCAACTCCTTCCAATTCCAATCCTGAGACCCTTTTGATAGCAGAGATGTGATATCTCAATGTTTATACCAAACCTGAGACCCTTCCTACGGCATGAGATGTCATATTCAACTCCTTCCCATTCCAATCCTGAGACCCTTCCTATAGCATGAGATGTGATGTCTCAATGCTTCTAATACCAAACCTGAGATCCTTCCTATAACATGAGATGTGATATCCAACTCCTTCCATTCCAATCCTGAGACCCTTCCTATAGCATGAGATGTGATATCTCAATGCTTATACCAAACCTGAGACCCTTCCTATAGCATGAGATGTGATATCCAACTCCTTCCCATTCCAATCCTGAGACCCTTCCTATAGCATGAGATGTGATATCTCAATGCCTCTAATACCAAACCTGAGATCCTTCCTCTAACATGAAATGTGATATCCAACTCCTTCACTTTCCAAACCTGAGAGCCTATCTATAGCATGAGATGTGATATCCAAGTCCTTCCCATTCCAATCCCTAGACCCTTCCTACAGCATGCAATATGATATCTCAATGATTCTAATAAAAAACCTGAGACCCGTCCTATAACATGAGATGGGATATCCAACTCCTTCCCATTCCAATCCTGAGACACGTCCGATAGCAGAGATGTGATATCTCAATGTTTATACCAAACCTGAGACCCTTCCTATAACATGAGATGTGATATCCAACTCCTTCCCGTTCCAAACCTGAGACCCTTCCTTTAGCATGAGATGTGATATCCAGCTCCTTCCCATTCCAATCCTGAGACACTTCTGATAGCATAAGATGTGATATCTCAATGCTTCTAATACCAAACCTGAGATCCTTCCTCTAACATGAAATGTGATATCCAACTCCTTCCCTTTCCAAACCTAAGAGCCTATCTATAGCATGAGATGTGATATCCAAGTCCTTCACATTCCAACCCTTAGACCCTTCCTACAGCATGCAATATGATATCTCAATGATTCTAATAACAAACCTGAGACCCGTCCTATAACATGAGATGGGATATCCAACTCCTTCCCATTCCAATCCTGAGACACTTCCGATACCAGAGATGTGATATCTCAATGCTTATACCAAACCTGAGACCCTTCCTATAACATGAGATGTGATATCCAAATCCTTCTCGTTCCAAACCTGAGACCCTTCCTTTAGCATGAGATGTGATATCCAGCTCCTTCCCATTCCAATCCTGAGACACTTCCGATAGCATGAGATGTGATATCTCAATGCTTCTAATATCAAAACTGAGACCCTCCCTATAGCATGATATGTGATATCTAAGTCCTTCCCATTCCAATCCTGAGACCCTCCCTATAGCATGAGATGTGATATCCAACTCCTTCCCATTCCAATCCTGAGACCCTTCCTATAGCATGAGATATGATATCTCAATACTTCTAATACCAAACGTGAGATCCTTCCGATAACATGAGATGTGATATCCAAATCCTTCCCCTTCCAAACCTGAGACCCTCCCTTTAGCATGAAATGTGATATCCAACTCCTTCCTATTCCAATCCTGAGACTCTTCTGATAGCATGAGATGTGATATCTCAATGCTTCTAATACCAAACCTGAGATCCTTCCGATAGCATGAGATGTGATATCTCAATGCTTCTAATACCAAACCTGAGATCCTTCCTATAACATGAGATGTGATATCCAAATCCTTCCCCTTCCAAACCTGAGACCCTCCCTTTAGCATGAGATGTGATATCTAACTCCTTCCCATTCCATTACTGAGACCCTTCTGATAGCATGAGATGTGATATCTCAATGCCTCTAATACCAAACCTGAGATCCTACCTCTAACATGAAATGAGATATCCAACTCTTTCCCCTTCCAAACCTGAGAGCCTTCCTATAGCATGAGATGTGATATCCAAGTCCTTCCCATTCCAATACTGAGACCCTTCCTATAGCTTGAGATGTGATATCCAACTCCTTCCCATTCCAATTCTGAGACCCTTCCTATAGCATGAGATGTGATATCTCAATGCTTATACCAAACCTGAGAGCCTACCTATAGCATGAGATGTGATATCCAAGTCCATCCCATTCCAATCCTTAGACCCTTCCTACAGCATGCGATGTGAATATCTCAATGATTCTAATACCAAACCAGAGACTCTTCCTATAACATGAGATGGGATATCCAACTCCTTCCCATTCCAAACCTTAGACCCTTCCTTTATCATGAGATGTGATAACAAACTCCTTCCCATTCCAATCCTGAGACCCTTCCGATATCATGAGATGTGATATCTCAAAGCTTCTAATATCAAACTTGAGACCCTCCCTATAGCATGAGATGTGATATCCAAGTCCTTCCCATTCCAATCCTGAGACCCTTCCTATAGCATGAGATGTGATATCTCAATGCTTCTAATACCAAACCTGAGACTGTTCCTATAACATGAGATGGGAATATCCAACTCCTTCCCATTCCAATCCTGAGACACTTCCTATAGCATGAGATGTGATATCTCACTGCTTATACCAAACCTGAGACCCTTCCCATAGCAGGAGATGTGATATCCAACTCCTTCCCATTCCAATCCTCAGACCCTTCCTATAGCATGAGATGTGATATCTCAATGCTTCTAATGTCAAACTTGAGACCCTACCTATAGCATGAGATGTGATATCCAAGTCCTTCCCATTCCAATCCTGAGACACTTCCTATAGCATGAGATGTGATATCTCAATGCTTCTAATACCAAACCTGAGACTCTTCCTATAACATGAGATGGGATATCCAACTCCTTCCAATTCCAATCCTGAGACCCTTTTGATAGCAGAGATGTGATATCTCAATGTTTATACCAAACCTGAGACCCTTCCTACGGCATGAGATGTCATATTCAACTCCTTCCCATTCCAATCTTGAGACCCTTCCTATAGCATGAGATTTGATATCCAACTCCTTCCCATTCCAATCCTGAGACCCTTCCTATAGCATGAGATGTGATGTCTCAATGCTTCTAATACCAAACCTGAGATCCTTCCTATAACATGAGATGTGATATCCAACTCCTTCCATTCCAATCCTGAGACCCTTCCTATAGCATGAGATGTGATATCTCAATGCTTATACCAAACCTGAGACCCTTCCTATAGCATGAGATGTGATATCCAACTCCTTCCCATTCCAATCCTGACACCCTTCCTATAGCCTGAGATGTGATATCCAATTCCTTCCCATTACAATCCTGAGACCCTTCCTATAGCATGAGATGTGATATCTCAATGCTTATACCAAACCTGAGAGCCTACCTATAATATGAGATGTGATATCCAAGTCCATCCCATTCCAATCCTTAGACCCTTCCTACAGCATGCGATGTGATATCTCAATGATTCTAATACCAAACCAGAGACTCTTCCTATAACATGAGATGAGATATCCAACTCCTTCCCATTCCAATCCTGAGCCGCTTCCGATAGCAGAGATGTGATATCTCAATGCTTATACCAAACCTGAGACCCTTCCTATAACATGAGATGTGATATCCAACTCCTTCCCGTTCCAAACCTGAGACACTAACTATAGCATATGTGATATCCAACTCCTTCCCATTCCAAACATGAGACCCTTCCTATAGCAAGAAAGTAATATCCAACTCCTACCCATTCCAATCCTGAGACCCTTCCTATAGCAAGAGATGTGATATCCAAATCCTTCCCATTCCAATCCTGAGACCCTTCCTATAACATGAGATGTGATATCCAACTCCTTCCCATTCCAACCTGAGACACTTCCTATAGCATGAGAAGGGATATCCAACTCCTTCCCAATCCAATCCTGAGACCCTTCCGATAGCAGAGATGTGATATCTCAATGCTTATACCAAACCTGAGACCCTTCCTATGGCATGAGATGTGATATCCAACTCCTTGCCATTCAAATCCTGAGACCCTTCCTATAGCATGAGAAGGGATATCCAACTCCTTCCCAATCCAATCCTGAGACCCTTCCGATAGCAGCGACGTGATATCTCAATGCTTCTACCAAACCTGAGACCCTTCCTTTAGCATGAGATGTGATATCCAAATCCTTCACATTCCAATCCTGAGACCCTTCCTATAGCATGAGATGTGATATCTCAATGCTTCTAATACCAAACCTGAGATCCTTCCTATAACATGAGATGTGATATCCAATTCCTTCCCATTCCAAACCTGAGACCCTTCCTATTGGATGAGATGTGATATCCAACTCCTTCCCATTCCAACCCTGAGACCCTTCCTATAGCATGACATGTGATGTCTCAATGCTTCTAATACCAAACCTGAGATCCTTCCTATAACATGAGATGTGATATCCAACTCCTTCCATTCCAATCCTGAGACCCGTCCTATAGCATGAGATGTGATATCTCAATGCTTATACCAAACCTGAGACCCTTCCTATAGCATATGTCATATCCAACTGCTTCCCATTCCAATCCTGAGACCCTTCCTATAGCATAAGATGTGATATCTCAATGCTTCTAATACCAAACCTGAGATCCTTCCTCTAACATGAAATGTGATATCCAACTCCTTCCCTTTCCAAACCTAAGAGCCTATCTATAGCATGAGATGTGATATCCAAGTCCTTCACATTCCAACCCTTAGACCCTTCCTACAGCATGCAATAGGATATCTCAATGATTCTAATAACAAACCTGAGACCCGTCCTATAACATGAGATGGGATATCCAACTCCTTCCCATTCCAATCCTGAGACACTTCCGATAGCAGAGATGTGATATCTCAATGCTTATACCAAACCTGAGACCCTTCATATAACATGAGATGTGATATCCAAATCCTTCTCGTTCCAAACCTGAGACCCTTCCTTTAGCATGAGATGTGATATCCAGCTCCTTCCCATTCCAATCCTGAGACACTTCCGATAGCATGAGATGTGATATCTCAATGCTTCTAATATCAAAACTGAGACCCTCCCTATAGCATGATATGTGATATCTAAGTCCTTCCCATTCCAATCCTGAGACCCTCCCTATAGCATGAGATGTGATATCCAACTCCTTCCCATTCCAATCCTGAGACCCTTCCTATAGCATGAGATATGATATCTCAATACTTCTAATACCAAACGTGAGATCCTTCCGATAACATGAGATGTGATATCCAAATCCTTCCCCTTCCAAACCTGAGACCCTCTCTTTAGCATGAAATGTGATATCCAACTCCTTCCTATTCCAATCCTGAGACTCTTCTGATAGCATGAGATGTGATATCTCAATGCTTCTAATACCAAACCTGAGATCCTTCCGATAGCATGAGATGTGATATCTCAATGCTTCTAATACCAAACCTGAGATCCTTCCTATAACATGAGATGTGATATCCAAATCCTTCCCCTTCCAAACCTGAGACCCCCCCTTTAGCATGAGATGTGATATCTAACTCCTTCCCATTCCATTCCTGAGACCCTTCTGATAGCATGAGATGTGATATCTCAATGCCTCTAATACCAAACCTGAGATCATACCTCTAACATGAAATGAGATATCCAACTCTTTCCCCTTCCAAACCTGAGAGCCTTCCTATAGCATGAGATGTGATATCCAGGTCCTTCCCATTCCAATACTGAGACCCTTCCTATAGCTTGAGATGTGATATCCAACTCCTTCCCATTCCAATTCTGAGACCCTTCCTATAGCATGAGATGTGATATCTCAATGCTTATACCAAACCTGAGAGCCTACCTATAGCATGAGATGTGATATCCAAGTCCATCCCATTCCAATCCTTAGACCCTTCCTACAGCATGCGATGTGAATATCTCAATGATTCTAATACCAAACCAGAGACTCTTCCTATAACATGAGATGGGATATCCAACTCCTTCCCATTCCAATTATGAGACCCTTCCTATACTATGAGACTTGATATCTCAATGCTTCTAATACCAAACCTGAGACCCGTAATATAACATGAGATGTGATATCCAAATCCTTCCCCTTCCAAACCTTAGACCCTTCCTTTATCATGAGATGTGATATCCAACTCCTTCCCATTCCAATCCTGAGACCCTTCCGATATCATGAGATGTGATATCTCAAAGCTTCTAATATCAAACTTGAGACCCTCCCTATAGCATGAGATGTGATATCCAAGTCCTTCCCATTCCAATCCTGAGACCCTTCCTATAGCATGAGATGTGATATCTCAATGCTTCTAATACCAAACCTGAGACCCTTCCTATAAGATGAGATGGGAATATCCAACTCCTTCCCATTCCAATCTTGAGACCCTTCCGATAGCAGAGATGTGATATCTCAATGCTTATACCACACCTGAGATCCTTCCTATAACATGAGATGTGATATCCAACTCCTTCCCATTCCAATCCTGAGACACTTCCTATAGCATGAGATGTGATATCTCACTGCTTATACCAAACCTGAGACCCTTCCCATAGCAGGAGATGTGATATCCAACTCCTTCCCATTCCAATCCTCAGACCCTTCCTATAGCATGAGATGTGATATCTCAATGCTTCTAATGTCAAACTTGAGACCCTACCTATAGCATGAGATGTGATATCCAAGTCCTTCCCATTCCAATCCTGAGACACTTCCTATAGCATGAGATGTGATATCTCAATGCTTCTAATACCAAACCTGAGACTCTTCCTATAACATGAGATGGGATATCCAACTCCTTCCAATTCCAATCCTGAGACCCTTTTGATAGCAGAGATGTGATATCTCAATGTTTATACCAAACCTGAGACCCTTCCTACGGCATGAGATGTCATATTCAACTCCTTCCCATTCCAATCCTGAGACCCTTCCTATAGCATGAGATGTGATGTCTCAATGCTTCTAATACCAAACCTGAGATCCTTCCTATAACATGAGATGTGATATCCAACTCCTTCCATTCCAATCCTGAGACCCTTCCTATAGCATGAGATGTGATATCTCAATGCTTATACCAAACCTGAGACCCTTCCTATAGCATGAGATGTGATATCCAACTCCTTCCCATTCCAATCCTGAGACCCTTCCTATAGCATGAGATGTGATATCTCAATGCCTCTAATACCAAACCTGAGATCCTTCCTCTAACATGAAATGTGATATCCAACTCCTTCACTTTCCAAACCTGAGAGCCTATCTATAGCATGAGATGTGATATCCAAGTCCTTCCCATTCCAATCCCTAGACCCTTCCTACAGCATGCAATATGATATCTCAATGATTCTAATAAAAAACCTGAGACCCGTCCTATAACATGAGATGGGATATCCAACTCCTTCCCATTCCAATCCTGAGACACGTCCGATAGCAGAGATGTGATATCTCAATGTTTATACCAAACCTGAGACCCTTCCTATAACATGAGATGTGATATCCAACTCCTTCCCGTTCCAAACCTGAGACCCTTCCTTTAGCATGAGATGTGATATCCAGCTCCTTCCCATTCCAATCCTGAGACACTTCTGATAGCATAAGATGTGATATCTCAATGCTTCTAATACCAAACCTGAGATCCTTCCTCTAACATGAAATGTGATATCCAACTCCTTCCCTTTCCAAACCTAAGAGCCTATCTATAGCATGAGATGTGATATCCAAGTCCTTCACATTCCAACCCTTAGACCCTTCCTACAGCATGCAATATGATATCTCAATGATTCTAATAACAAACCTGAGACCCGTCCTATAACATGAGATGGGATATCCAACTCCTTCCCATTCCAATCCTGAGACACTTCCGATACCAGAGATGTGATATCTCAATGCTTATACCAAACCTGAGACCCTTCCTATAACATGAGATGTGATATCCAAATCCTTCTCGTTCCAAACCTGAGACCCTTCCTTTAGCATGAGATGTGATATCCAGCTCCTTCCCATTCCAATCCTGAGACACTTCCGATAGCATGAGATGTGATATCTCAATGCTTCTAATATCAAAACTGAGACCCTCCCTATAGCATGATATGTGATATCTAAGTCCTTCCCATTCCAATCCTGAGACCCTCCCTATAGCATGAGATGTGATATCCAACTCCTTCCCATTCCAATCCTGAGACCCTTCCTATAGCATGAGATATGATATCTCAATACTTCTAATACCAAACGTGAGATCCTTCCGATAACATGAGATGTGATATCCAAATCCTTCCCCTTCCAAACCTGAGACCCTCCCTTTAGCATGAAATGTGATATCCAACTCCTTCCTATTCCAATCCTGAGACTCTTCTGATAGCATGAGATGTGATATCTCAATGCTTCTAATACCAAACCTGAGATCCTTCCGATAGCATGAGATGTGATATCTCAATGCTTCTAATACCAAACCTGAGATCCTTCCTATAACATGAGATGTGATATCCAAATCCTTCCCCTTCCAAACCTGAGACCCTCCCTTTAGCATGAGATGTGATATCTAACTCCTTCCCATTCCATTACTGAGACCCTTCTGATAGCATGAGATGTGATATCTCAATGCCTCTAATACCAAACCTGAGATCCTACCTCTAACATGAAATGAGATATCCAACTCTTTCCCCTTCCAAACCTGAGAGCCTTCCTATAGCATGAGATGTGATATCCAAGTCCTTCCCATTCCAATACTGAGACCCTTCCTATAGCTTGAGATGTGATATCCAACTCCTTCCCATTCCAATTCTGAGACCCTTCCTATAGCATGAGATGTGATATCTCAATGCTTATACCAAACCTGAGAGCCTACCTATAGCATGAGATGTGATATCCAAGTCCATCCCATTCCAATCCTTAGACCCTTCCTACAGCATGCGATGTGAATATCTCAATGATTCTAATACCAAACCAGAGACTCTTCCTATAACATGAGATGGGATATCCAACTCCTTCCCATTCCAAACCTTAGACCCTTCCGATATCATGAGATGTGATATCTCAAAGCTTCTAATATCAAACTTGAGACCCTCCCTATAGCATGAGATGTGATATCCAAGTCCTTCCCATTCCAATCCTGAGACCCTTCCTATAGCATGAGATGTGATATCTCAATGCTTCTAATACCAAACCTGAGACTGTTCCTATAACATGAGATGGGAATATCCAACTCCTTCCCATTCCAATCCTGAGACACTTCCTATAGCATGAGATGTGATATCTCACTGCTTATACCAAACCTGAGACCCTTCCCATAGCAGGAGATGTGATATCCAACTCCTTCCCATTCCAATCCTCAGACCCTTCCTATAGCATGAGATGTGATATCTCAATGCTTCTAATGTCAAACTTGAGACCCTACCTATAGCATGAGATGTGATATCCAAGTCCTTCCCATTCCAATCCTGAGACACTTCCTATAGCATGAGATGTGATATCTCAATGCTTCTAATACCAAACCTGAGACTCTTCCTATAACATGAGATGGGATATCCAACTCCTTCCAATTCCAATCCTGAGACCCTTTTGATAGCAGAGATGTGATATCTCAATGTTTATACCAAACCTGAGACCCTTCCTACGGCATGAGATGTCATATTCAACTCCTTCCCATTCCAATCTTGAGACCCTTCCTATAGCATGAGATTTGATATCCAACTCCTTCCCATTCCAATCCTGAGACCCTTCCTATAGCATGAGATGTGATGTCTCAATGCTTCTAATACCAAACCTGAGATCCTTCCTATAACATGAGATGTGATATCCAACTCCTTCCATTCCAATCCTGAGACCCTTCCTATAGCATGAGATGTGATATCTCAATGCTTATACCAAACCTGAGACCCTTCCTATAGCATGAGATGTGATATCCAACTCCTTCCCATTCCAATCCTGAGACCCTTCCTATAGCCTGAGATGTGATATCCAATTCCTTCCCATTCCAATCCTGAGACCCTTCCTATAGCATGAGATGTGATATCTCAATGCTTATACCAAACCTGAGAGCCTACCTATAACATGAGATGTGATATCCAAGTCCATCCCATTCCAATCCTTAGACCCTTCCTACAGCATGCGATGTGATATCTCAATGATTCTAATACCAAACCAGAGACTCTTCCTATAACATGAGATGGGATATCCAACTCCTTCCCATTCCAATCCTGAGCCGCTTCCGATAGCAGAGATGTGATATCTCAATGCTTATACCAAACCTGAGACCCTTCCTATAACATGAGATGTGATATCCAACTCCTTCCCGTTCCAAACCTGAGACAATAACTATAGCATATGTGATATCCAACTCCTTCCCATTCCAAACATGAGACCCTTCCTATAGCAAGAAAGTAATATCCAACTCCTACCCATTCCAATCCTGAGACCCTTCCTATAGCAAGAGATGTGATATCCAAATCCTTCCCATTCCAATCCTGAGACCCTTCCTATAACATGAGATGTGATATCCAACTCCTTCCCATTCCAACCTGAGACACTTCCTATAGCATGAGAAGGGATATCCAACTCCTTCCCAATCCAATCCTGAGACCCTTCCGATAGCAGAGATGTGATATCTCAATGCTTATACCAAACCTGAGACCCTTCCTATGGCATGAGATGTGATATCCAACTCCTTGCCATTCAAATCCTGAGACCCTTCCTATAGCATGAGAAGGGATATCCAACTCCTTCCCAATCCAATCCTGAGACCCTTCCGATAGCAGCGACGTGATATCTCAATGCTTCTACCAAACCTGAGACCCTTCCTTTAGCATGAGATGTGATATCCAAATCCTTCACATTCCAATCCTGAGACCCTTCCTATAGCATGAGATGTGATATCTCAATGCTTCTAATACCAAACCTGAGATCCTTCCTATAACATGAGATGTGATATCCAATTCCTTCCCATTCCAAACCTGAGACCCTTCCTATTGGATGAGATGTGATATCCAACTCCTTCCTATTCCAACCCTGACACCCTTCCTATAGCATGAGATGTGATGTCTCAATGCTTCTAATACCAAACCTGAGATCCTTCCTATAACATGAGATGTGATATCCAACTCCTTCCATTCCAATCCTGAGACCCGTCCTATAGCATGAGATGTGATATCTCAATGCTTATACCAAACCTGAGACCCTTCCTATAGCATGAGATGTCATATCCAACTGCTTCCCATTCCAATCCTGAGACCCTTCCTATAGCATGAGATGTGATATCTCAATGCTTCTAATACCAAACCTGAGATCCTTCCTCTAACATGAAATGTGATATCCAACTCCTTCCCTTTCCAAACCTAAGAGCCTATCTATAGCATGAGATGTGATATCCAAGTCCTTCACATTCCAACCCTTAGACCCTTCCTACAGCATGCAATATGATATCTCAATGATTCTAATAACAAACCTGAGACCCGTCCTATAACATGAGATGGGATATCCAACTCCTTCCCATTCCAATCCTGAGACACTTCCGATACCAGAGATGTGATATCTCAATGCTTATACCAAACCTGAGACCCTTCCTATAACATGAGATGTGATATCCAAATCCTTCTCGTTCCAAACCTGAGACCCTTCCTTTAGCATGAGATGTGATATCCAGCTCCTTCCCATTCCAATCCTGAGACACTTCCGATAGCATGAGATGTGATATCTCAATGCTTCTAATATCAAAACTGAGACACTCCCTATAGCATGATATGTGATATCTAAGTCCTTCCCATTCCAATCCTGAGACCCTCCCTATAGCATGAGATGTGATATCCAACTCCTTCCCATTCCAATCCTGAGACCCTTCCTATAGCATGAGATATGATATCTCAATACTTCTAATACCAAACGTGAGATCCTTCCGATAACATGAGATGTGATATCCAAATCCTTCCCCTTCCAAACCTGAGACCCTCCCTTTAGCATGAAATGTGATATCCAACTCCTTCCTATTCCAATCCTGAGACTCTTCTGATAGCATGAGATGTGATATCTCAATGCTTCTAATACCAAACCTGAGATCCTTCCGATAGCATGAGATGTGATATCTCAATGCTTCTAATACCAAACCTGAGATCCTTCCTATAACATGAGATGTGATATCCAAATCCTTCCCCTTCCAAACCTGAGACCCTCCCTTTAGCATGAGATGTGATATCTAACTCCTTCCCATTCCATTACTGAGACCCTTCTGATAGCATGAGATGTGATATCTCAATGCCTCTAATACCAAACCTGAGATCCTACCTCTAACATGAAATGAGATATCCAACTCTTTCCCCTTCCAAACCTGAGAGCCTTCCTATAGCATGAGATGTGATATCCAAGTCCTTCCCATTCCAATACTGAGACCCTTCCTATAGCTTGAGATGTGATATCCAACTCCTTCCCATTCCAATTCTGAGACCCTTCCTATAGCATGAGATGTGATATCTCAATGCTTATACCAAACCTGAGAGCCTACCTATAGCATGAGATGTGATATCCAAGTCCATCCCATTCCAATCCTTAGACCCTTCCTACAGCATGCGATGTGAATATCTCAATGATTCTAATACCAAACCAGAGACTCTTCCTATAACATGAGATGGGATATCCAACTCCTTCCCATTCCAATTCTGAGACCCTTCCTATACTATGAGACTTGATATCTCAATGCTTCTAATACCAAACCTGAGACCCGTAATATAACATGAGATGTGATATCCAAATCCTTCCCCTTCCAAACCTTAGACCCTTCCTTTATCATGAGATGTGATAACAAACTCCTTCCCATTCCAATCCTGAGACCCTTCCGATATCATGAGATGTGATATCTCAAAGCTTCTAATATCAAACTTGAGACCCTCCCTATAGCATGAGATGTGATATCCAAGTCCTTCCCATTCCAATCCTGAGACCCTTCCTATAGCATGAGATGTGATATCTCAATGCTTCTAATACCAAACCTGAGACTGTTCCTATAACATGAGATGGGAATATCCAACTCCTTCCCATTCCAATCCTGAGACACTTCCTATAGCATGAGATGTGATATCTCACTGCTTATACCAAACCTGAGACCCTTCCCATAGCAGGAGATGTGATATCCAACTCCTTCCCATTCCAATCCTCAGACCCTTCCTATAGCATGAGATGTGATATCTCAATGCTTCTAATGTCAAACTTGAGACCCTACCTATAGCATGAGATGTGATATCCAAGTCCTTCCCATTCCAATCCTGAGACACTTCCTATAGCATGAGATGTGATATCTCAATGCTTCTAATACCAAACCTGAGACTCTTCCTATAACATGAGATGGGATATCCAACTCCTTCCAATTCCAATCCTGAGACCCTTTTGATAGCAGAGATGTGATATCTCAATGTTTATACCAAACCTGAGACCCTTCCTACGGCATGAGATGTCATATTCAACTCCTTCCCATTCCAATCTTGAGACCCTTCCTATAGCATGAGATTTGATATCCAACTCCTTCCCATTCCAATCCTGAGACCCTTCCTATAGCATGAGATGTGATGTCTCAATGCTTCTAATACCAAACCTGAGATCCTTCCTATAACATGAGATGTGATATCCAACTCCTTCCATTCCAATCCTGAGACCCTTCCTATAGCATGAGATGTGATATCTCAATGCTTATACCAAACCTGAGACCCTTCCTATAGCATGAGATGTGATATCCAACTCCTTCCCATTCCAATCCTGACACCCTTCCTATAGCCTGAGATGTGATATCCAATTCCTTCCCATTCCAATCCTGAGACCCTTCCTATAGCATGAGATGTGATATCTCAATGCTTATACCAAACCTGAGAGCCTACCTATAATATGAGATGTGATATCCAAGTCCATCCCATTCCAATCCTTAGACCCTTCCTACAGCATGCGATGTGATATCTCAATGATTCTAATACCAAACCAGAGACTCTTCCTATAACATGAGATGAGATATCCAACTCCTTCCCATTCCAATCCTGAGCCGCTTCCGATAGCAGAGATGTGATATCTCAATGCTTATACCAAACCTGAGACCCTTCCTATAACATGAGATGTGATATCCAACTCCTTCCCGTTCCAAACCTGAGACACTAACTATAGCATATGTGATATCCAACTCCTTCCCATTCCAAACATGAGACCCTTCCTATAGCAAGAAAGTAATATCCAACTCCTACCCATTCCAATCCTGAGACCCTTCCTATAGCAAGAGATGTGATATCCAAATCCTTCCCATTCCAATCCTGAGACCCTTCCTATAACATGAGATGTGATATCCAACTCCTTCCCATTCCAACCTGAGACACTTCCTATAGCATGAGAAGGGATATCCAACTCCTTCCCAATCCAATCCTGAGACCCTTCCGATAGCAGAGATGTGATATCTCAATGCTTATACCAAACCTGAGACCCTTCCTATGGCATGAGATGTGATATCCAACTCCTTGCCATTCAAATCCTGAGACCCTTCCTATAGCATGAGAAGGGATATCCAACTCCTTCCCAATCCAATCCTGAGACCCTTCCGATAGCAGAGATGTGATATCTCAATGCTTATACCAAACCTGAGACCCTTCCTATGGCATGAGATGTGATATCCAACTCCTTGCCATTCAAATCCTGAGACCCTTCCTATAGCATGAGAAGGGATATCCAACTCCTTCCCAATCCAATCCTGAGACCCTTCCGATAGCAGCGACGTGATATCTCAATGCTTCTACCAAACCTGAGACCCTTCCTTTAGCATGAGATGTGATATCCAAATCCTTCACATTCCAATCCTGAGACCCTTCCTATAGCATGAGATGTGATATCTCAATGCTTCTAATACCAAACCTGAGATCCTTCCTATAACATGAGATGTGATATCCAATTCCTTCCCATTCCAAACCTGAGACCCTTCCTATTGGATGAGATGTGATATCCAACTCCTTCCCATTCCAACCCTGAGACCCTTCCTATAGCATGACATGTGATGTCTCAATGCTTCTAATACCAAACCTGAGATCCTTCCTATAACATGAGATGTGATATCCAACTCCTTCCATTCCAATCCTGAGACCCGTCCTATAGCATGAGATGTGATATCTCAATGCTTATACCAAACCTGAGACCCTTCCTATAGCATATGTCATATCCAACTGCTTCCCATTCCAATCCTGAGACCCTTCCTATAGCATAAGATGTGATATCTCAATGCTTCTAATACCAAACCTGAGATCCTTCCTCTAACATGAAATGTGATATCCAACTCCTTCCCTTTCCAAACCTAAGAGCCTATCTATAGCATGAGATGTGATATCCAAGTCCTTCACATTCCAACCCTTAGACCCTTCCTACAGCATGCAATATGATATCTCAATGATTCTAATAACAAACCTGAGACCCGTCCTATAACATGAGATGGGATATCCAACTCCTTCCCATTCCAATCCTGAGACACTTCCGATAGCAGAGATGTGATATCTCAATGCTTATACCAAACCTGAGACCCTTCATATAACATGAGATGTGATATCCAAATCCTTCTCGTTCCAAACCTGAGACCCTTCCTTTAGCATGAGATGTGATATCCAGCTCCTTCCCATTCCAATCCTGAGACACTTCCGATAGCATGAGATGTGATATCTCAATGCTTCTAATATCAAAACTGAGACCCTCCCTATAGCATGATATGTGATATCTAAGTCCTTCCCATTCCAATCCTGAGACCCTCCCTATAGCATGAGATGTGATATCCAACTCCTTCCCATTCCAATCCTGAGACCCTTCCTATAGCATGAGATATGATATCTCAATACTTCTAATACCAAACGTGAGATCCTTCCGATAACATGAGATGTGATATCCAAATCCTTCCCCTTCCAAACCTGAGACCCTCTCTTTAGCATGAAATGTGATATCCAACTCCTTCCTATTCCAATCCTGAGACTCTTCTGATAGCATGAGATGTGATATCTCAATGCTTCTAATACCAAACCTGAGATCCTTCCGATAGCATGAGATGTGATATCTCAATGCTTCTAATACCAAACCTGAGATCCTTCCTATAACATGAGATGTGATATCCAAATCCGTCCCCTTCCAAACCTGAGACCCCCCCTTTAGCATGAGATGTGATATCTAACTCCTTCCCATTCCATTCCTGAGACCCTTCTGATAGCATGAGATGTGATATCTCAATGCCTCTAATACCAAACCTGAGATCATACCTCTAACATGAAATGAGATATCCAACTCTTTCCCCTTCCAAACCTGAGAGCCTTCCTATAGCATGAGATGTGATATCCAGGTCCTTCCCATTCCAATACTGAGACCCTTCCTATAGCTTGAGATGTGATATCCAACTCCTTCCCATTCCAATTCTGAGACCCTTCCTATAGCATGAGATGTGATATCTCAATGCTTATACCAAACCTGAGAGCCTACCTATAGCATGAGATGTGATATCCAAGTCCATCCCATTCCAATCCTTAGACCCTTCCTACAGCATGCGATGTGAATATCTCAATGATTCTAATACCAAACCAGAGACTCTTCCTATAACATGAGATGGGATATCCAACTCCTTCCCATTCCAATTATGAGACCCTTCCTATACTATGAGACTTGATATCTCAATGCTTCTAATACCAAACCTGAGACCCGTAATATAACATGAGATGTGATATCCAAATCCTTCCCCTTCCAAACCTTAGACCCTTCCTTTATCATGAGATGTGATATCCAACTCCTTCCCATTCCAATCCTGAGACCCTTCCGATATCATGAGATGTGATATCTCAAAGCTTCTAATATCAAACTTGAGACCCTTCCTATAAGATGAGATGGGAATATCCAACTCCTTCCCATTCCAATCTTGAGACCCTTCCGATAGCAGAGATGTGATATCTCAATGCTTATACCACACCTGAGATCCTTCCTATAACATGAGATGTGATATCCAACTCCTTCCCATTCCAATCCTGAGACACTTCCTATAGCATGAGATGTGATATCTCACTGCTTATACCAAACCTGAGACCCTTCCCATAGCAGGAGATGTGATATCCAACTCCTTCCCATTCCAATCCTCAGACCCTTCCTATAGCATGAGATGTGATATCTCAATGCTTCTAATGTCAAACTTGAGACCCTACCTATAGCATGAGATGTGATATCCAAGTCCTTCCCATTCCAATCCTGAGACACTTCCTATAGCATGAGATGTGATATCTCAATGCTTCTAATACCAAACCTGAGACTCTTCCTATAACATGAGATGGGATATCCAACTCCTTCCAATTCCAATCCTGAGACCCTTTTGATAGCAGAGATGTGATATCTCAATGTTTATACCAAACCTGAGACCCTTCCTACGGCATGAGATGTCATATTCAACTCCTTCCCATTCCAATCCTGAGACCCTTCCTATAGCATGAGATGTGATGTCTCAATGCTTCTAATACCAAACCTGAGATCCTTCCTATAACATGAGATGTGATATCCAACTCCTTCCATTCCAATCCTGAGACCCTTCCTATAGCATGAGATGTGATATCTCAATGCTTATACCAAACCTGAGACCCTTCCTATAGCATGAGATGTGATATCCAACTCCTTCCCATTCCAATCCTGAGACCCTTCCTATAGCATGAGATGTGATATCTCAATGCCTCTAATACCAAACCTGAGATCCTTCCTCTAACATGAAATGTGATATCCAACTCCTTCACTTTCCAAACCTGAGAGCCTATCTATAGCATGAGATGTGATATCCAAGTCCTTCCCATTCCAATCCCTAGACCCTTCCTACAGCATGCAATATGATATCTCAATGATTCTAATAAAAAACCTGAGACCCGTCCTATAACATGAGATGGGATATCCAACTCCTTCCCATTCCAATCCTGAGACACGTCCGATAGCAGAGATGTGATATCTCAATGTTTATACCAAACCTGAGACCCTTCCTATAACATGAGATGTGATATCCAACTCCTTCCCGTTCCAAACCTGAGACCCTTCCTTTAGCATGAGATGTGATATCCAGCTCCTTCCCATTCCAATCCTGAGACACTTCTGATAGCATAAGATGTGATATCTCAATGCTTCTAATACCAAACCTGAGATCCTTCCTCTAACATGAAATGTGATATCCAACTCCTTCCCTTTCCAAACCTAAGAGCCTATCTATAGCATGAGATGTGATATCCAAGTCCTTCACATTCCAACCCTTAGACCCTTCCTACAGCATGCAATATGATATCTCAATGATTCTAATAACAAACCTGAGACCCGTCCTATAACATGAGATGGGATATCCAACTCCTTCCCATTCCAATCCTGAGACACTTCCGATACCAGAGATGTGATATCTCAATGCTTATACCAAACCTGAGACCCTTCCTATAACATGAGATGTGATATCCAAATCCTTCTCGTTCCAAACCTGAGACCCTTCCTTTAGCATGAGATGTGATATCCAGCTCCTTCCCATTCCAATCCTGAGACACTTCCGATAGCATGAGATGTGATATCTCAATGCTTCTAATATCAAAACTGAGACCCTCCCTATAGCATGATATGTGATATCTAAGTCCTTCCCATTCCAATCCTGAGACCCTCCCTATAGCATGAGATGTGATATCCAACTCCTTCCCATTCCAATCCTGAGACCCTTCCTATAGCATGAGATATGATATCTCAATACTTCTAATACCAAACGTGAGATCCTTCCGATAACATGAGATGTGATATCCAAATCCTTCCCCTTCCAAACCTGAGACCCTCCCTTTAGCATGAAATGTGATATCCAACTCCTTCCTATTCCAATCCTGAGACTCTTCTGATAGCATGAGATGTGATATCTCAATGCTTCTAATACCAAACCTGAGATCCTTCCGATAGCATGAGATGTGATATCTCAATGCTTCTAATACCAAACCTGAGATCCTTCCTATAACATGAGATGTGATATCCAAATCCTTCCCCTTCCAAACCTGAGACCCTCCCTTTAGCATGAGATGTGATATCTAACTCCTTCCCATTCCATTACTGAGACCCTTCTGATAGCATGAGATGTGATATCTCAATGCCTCTAATACCAAACCTGAGATCCTACCTCTAACATGAAATGAGATATCCAACTCTTTCCCCTTCCAAACCTGAGAGCCTTCCTATAGCATGAGATGTGATATCCAAGTCCTTCCCATTCCAATACTGAGACCCTTCCTATAGCTTGAGATGTGATATCCAACTCCTTCCCATTCCAATTCTGAGACCCTTCCTATAGCATGAGATGTGATATCTCAATGCTTATACCAAACCTGAGAGCCTACCTATAGCATGAGATGTGATATCCAAGTCCATCCCATTCCAATCCTTAGACCCTTCCTACAGCATGCGATGTGAATATCTCAATGATTCTAATACCAAACCAGAGACTCTTCCTATAACATGAGATGGGATATCCAACTCCTTCCCATTCCAAACCTTAGACCCTTCCTTTATCATGAGATGTGATAACAAACTCCTTCCCATTCCAATCCTGAGACCCTTCCGATATCATGAGATGTGATATCTCAAAGCTTCTAATATCAAACTTGAGACCCTCCCTATAGCATGAGATGTGATATCCAAGTCCTTCCCATTCCAATCCTGAGACCCTTCCTATAGCATGAGATGTGATATCTCAATGCTTCTAATACCAAACCTGAGACTGTTCCTATAACATGAGATGGGAATATCCAACTCCTTCCCATTCCAATCCTGAGACACTTCCTATAGCATGAGATGTGATATCTCACTGCTTATACCAAACCTGAGACCCTTCCCATAGCAGGAGATGTGATATCCAACTCCTTCCCATTCCAATCCTCAGACCCTTCCTATAGCATGAGATGTGATATCTCAATGCTTCTAATGTCAAACTTGAGACCCTACCTATAGCATGAGATGTGATATCCAAGTCCTTCCCATTCCAATCCTGAGACACTTCCTATAGCATGAGATGTGATATCTCAATGCTTCTAATACCAAACCTGAGACTCTTCCTATAACATGAGATGGGATATCCAACTCCTTCCAATTCCAATCCTGAGACCCTTTTGATAGCAGAGATGTGATATCTCAATGTTTATACCAAACCTGAGACCCTTCCTACGGCATGAGATGTCATATTCAACTCCTTCCCATTCCAATCTTGAGACCCTTCCTATAGCATGAGATTTGATATCCAACTCCTTCCCATTCCAATCCTGAGACCCTTCCTATAGCATGAGATGTGATGTCTCAATGCTTCTAATACCAAACCTGAGATCCTTCCTATAACATGAGATGTGATATCCAACTCCTTCCATTCCAATCCTGAGACCCTTCCTATAGCATGAGATGTGATATCTCAATGCTTATACCAAACCTGAGACCCTTCCTATAGCATGAGATGTGATATCCAACTCCTTCCCATTCCAATCCTGAGACCCTTCCTATAGCCTGAGATGTGATATCCAATTCCTTCCCATTCCAATCCTGAGACCCTTCCTATAGCATGAGATGTGATATCTCAATGCTTATACCAAACCTGAGAGCCTACCTATAACATGAGATGTGATATCCAAGTCCATCCCATTCCAATCCTTAGACCCTTCCTACAGCATGCGATGTGATATCTCAATGATTCTAATACCAAACCAGAGACTCTTCCTATAACATGAGATGGGATATCCAACTCCTTCCCATTCCAATCCTGAGCCGCTTCCGATAGCAGAGATGTGATATCTCAATGCTTATACCAAACCTGAGACCCTTCCTATAACATGAGATGTGATATCCAACTCCTTCCCGTTCCAAACCTGAGACAATAACTATAGCATATGTGATATCCAACTCCTTCCCATTCCAAACATGAGACCCTTCCTATAGCAAGAAAGTAATATCCAACTCCTACCCATTCCAATCCTGAGACCCTTCCTATAGCAAGAGATGTGATATCCAAATCCTTCCCATTCCAATCCTGAGACCCTTCCTATAACATGAGATGTGATATCCAACTCCTTCCCATTCCAACCTGAGACACTTCCTATAGCATGAGAAGGGATATCCAACTCCTTCCCAATCCAATCCTGAGACCCTTCCGATAGCAGAGATGTGATATCTCAATGCTTATACCAAACCTGAGACCCTTCCTATGGCATGAGATGTGATATCCAACTCCTTGCCATTCAAATCCTGAGACCCTTCCTATAGCATGAGAAGGGATATCCAACTCCTTCCCAATCCAATCCTGAGACCCTTCCGATAGCAGCGACGTGATATCTCAATGCTTCTACCAAACCTGAGACCCTTCCTTTAGCATGAGATGTGATATCCAAATCCTTCACATTCCAATCCTGAGACCCTTCCTATAGCATGAGATGTGATATCTCAATGCTTCTAATACCAAACCTGAGATCCTTCCTATAACATGAGATGTGATATCCAATTCCTTCCCATTCCAAACCTGAGACCCTTCCTATTGGATGAGATGTGATATCCAACTCCTTCCTATTCCAACCCTGACACCCTTCCTATAGCATGAGATGTGATGTCTCAATGCTTCTAATACCAAACCTGAGATCCTTCCTATAACATGAGATGTGATATCCAACTCCTTCCATTCCAATCCTGAGACCCGTCCTATAGCATGAGATGTGATATCTCAATGCTTATACCAAACCTGAGACCCTTCCTATAGCATGAGATGTCATATCCAACTGCTTCCCATTCCAATCCTGAGACCCTTCCTATAGCATGAGATGTGATATCTCAATGCTTCTAATACCAAACCTGAGATCCTTCCTCTAACATGAAATGTGATATCCAACTCCTTCCCTTTCCAAACCTAAGAGCCTATCTATAGCATGAGATGTGATATCCAAGTCCTTCACATTCCAACCCTTAGACCCTTCCTACAGCATGCAATATGATATCTCAATGATTCTAATAACAAACCTGAGACCCGTCCTATAACATGAGATGGGATATCCAACTCCTTCCCATTCCAATCCTGAGACACTTCCGATACCAGAGATGTGATATCTCAATGCTTATACCAAACCTGAGACCCTTCCTATAACATGAGATGTGATATCCAAATCCTTCTCGTTCCAAACCTGAGACCCTTCCTTTAGCATGAGATGTGATATCCAGCTCCTTCCCATTCCAATCCTGAGACACTTCCGATAGCATGAGATGTGATATCTCAATGCTTCTAATATCAAAACTGAGACACTCCCTATAGCATGATATGTGATATCTAAGTCCTTCCCATTCCAATCCTGAGACCCTCCCTATAGCATGAGATGTGATATCCAACTCCTTCCCATTCCAATCCTGAGACCCTTCCTATAGCATGAGATATGATATCTCAATACTTCTAATACCAAACGTGAGATCCTTCCGATAACATGAGATGTGATATCCAAATCCTTCCCCTTCCAAACCTGAGACCCTCCCTTTAGCATGAAATGTGATATCCAACTCCTTCCTATTCCAATCCTGAGACTCTTCTGATAGCATGAGATGTGATATCTCAATGCTTCTAATACCAAACCTGAGATCCTTCCGATAGCATGAGATGTGATATCTCAATGCTTCTAATACCAAACCTGAGATCCTTCCTATAACATGAGATGTGATATCCAAATCCTTCCCCTTCCAAACCTGAGACCCTCCCTTTAGCATGAGATGTGATATCTAACTCCTTCCCATTCCATTACTGAGACCCTTCTGATAGCATGAGATGTGATATCTCAATGCCTCTAATACCAAACCTGAGATCCTACCTCTAACATGAAATGAGATATCCAACTCTTTCCCCTTCCAAACCTGAGAGCCTTCCTATAGCATGAGATGTGATATCCAAGTCCTTCCCATTCCAATACTGAGACCCTTCCTATAGCTTGAGATGTGATATCCAACTCCTTCCCATTCCAATTCTGAGACCCTTCCTATAGCATGAGATGTGATATCTCAATGCTTATACCAAACCTGAGAGCCTACCTATAGCATGAGATGTGATATCCAAGTCCATCCCATTCCAATCCTTAGACCCTTCCTACAGCATGCGATGTGAATATCTCAATGATTCTAATACCAAACCAGAGACTCTTCCTATAACATGAGATGGGATATCCAACTCCTTCCCATTCCAATTCTGAGACCCTTCCTATACTATGAGACTTGATATCTCAATGCTTCTAATACCAAACCTGAGACCCGTAATATAACATGAGATGTGATATCCAAATCCTTCCCCTTCCAAACCTTAGACCCTTCCTTTATCATGAGATGTGATATCCAACTCCTTCCCATTCCAATTCTGAGACCCTTCCTATAGCATGAGATGTGATATCTCAATGCTTATACCAAACCTGAGAGCCTACCTATAACATGAGATGTGATATCCAAGTCCATCCCATTCCAATCCTTAGACCCTTCCTACAGCATGCGATGTGATATCTCAATGATTCTAATACCAAACCAGAGACTCTTCCTATAACATGAGATGGGATATCCAACTCCTTCCCATTCCAATCCTGAGCCGCTTCCGATAGCAGAGATGTGATATCTCAATGCTTATACCAAACCTGAGACCCTTCCTATAACATGAGATGTGATATCCAACTCCTTCCCGTTCCAAACCTGAGACAATAACTATAGCATATGTGATATCCAACTCCTTCCCATTCCAAACATGAGACCCTTCCTATAGCAAGAAAGTAATATCCAACTCCTACCCATTCCAATCCTGAGACCCTTCCTATAGCAAGAGATGTGATATCCAAATCCTTCCCATTCCAATCCTGAGACCCTTCCTATAACATGAGATGTGATATCCAACTCCTTCCCATTCCAACCTGAGACACTTCCTATAGCATGAGAAGGGATATCCAACTCCTTCCCAATCCAATCCTGAGACCCTTCCGATAGCAGAGATGTGATATCTCAATGCTTATACCAAACCTGAGACCCTTCCTATGGCATGAGATGTGATATCCAACTCCTTGCCATTCAAATCCTGAGACCCTTCCTATAGCATGAGAAGGGATATCCAACTCCTTCCCAATCCAATCCTGAGACCCTTCCGATAGCAGCGACGTGATATCTCAATGCTTCTACCAAACCTGAGACCCTTCCTTTAGCATGAGATGTGATATCCAAATCCTTCACATTCCAATCCTGAGACCCTTCCTATAGCATGAGATGTGATATCTCAATGCTTCTAATACCAAACCTGAGATCCTTCCTATAACATGAGATGTGATATCCAATTCCTTCCCATTCCAAACCTGAGACCCTTCCTATTGGATGAGATGTGATATCCAACTCCTTCCTATTCCAACCCTGACACCCTTCCTATAGCATGAGATGTGATGTCTCAATGCTTCTAATACCAAACCTGAGATCCTTCCTATAACATGAGATGTGATATCCAACTCCTTCCATTCCAATCCTGAGACCCGTCCTATAGCATGAGATGTGATATCTCAATGCTTATACCAAACCTGAGACCCTTCCTATAGCATGAGATGTCATATCCAACTGCTTCCCATTCCAATCCTGAGACCCTTCCTATAGCATGAGATGTGATATCTCAATGCTTCTAATACCAAACCTGAGATCCTTCCTCTAACATGAAATGTGATATCCAACTCCTTCCCTTTCCAAACCTAAGAGCCTATCTATAGCATGAGATGTGATATCCAAGTCCTTCACATTCCAACCCTTAGACCCTTCCTACAGCATGCAATATGATATCTCAATGATTCTAATAACAAACCTGAGACCCGTCCTATAACATGAGATGGGATATCCAACTCCTTCCCATTCCAATCCTGAGACACTTCCGATACCAGAGATGTGATATCTCAATGCTTATACCAAACCTGAGACCCTTCCTATAACATGAGATGTGATATCCAAATCCTTCTCGTTCCAAACCTGAGACCCTTCCTTTAGCATGAGATGTGATATCCAGCTCCTTCCCATTCCAATCCTGAGACACTTCCGATAGCATGAGATGTGATATCTCAATGCTTCTAATATCAAAACTGAGACACTCCCTATAGCATGATATGTGATATCTAAGTCCTTCCCATTCCAATCCTGAGACCCTCCCTATAGCATGAGATGTGATATCCAACTCCTTCCCATTCCAATCCTGAGACCCTTCCTATAGCATGAGATATGATATCTCAATACTTCTAATACCAAACGTGAGATCCTTCCGATAACATGAGATGTGATATCCAAATCCTTCCCCTTCCAAACCTGAGACCCTCCCTTTAGCATGAAATGTGATATCCAACTCCTTCCTATTCCAATCCTGAGACTCTTCTGATAGCATGAGATGTGATATCTCAATGCTTCTAATACCAAACCTGAGATCCTTCCGATAGCATGAGATGTGATATCTCAATGCTTCTAATACCAAACCTGAGATCCTTCCTATAACATGAGATGTGATATCCAAATCCTTCCCCTTCCAAACCTGAGACCCTCCCTTTAGCATGAGATGTGATATCTAACTCCTTCCCATTCCATTACTGAGACCCTTCTGATAGCATGAGATGTGATATCTCAATGCCTCTAATACCAAACCTGAGATCCTACCTCTAACATGAAATGAGATATCCAACTCTTTCCCCTTCCAAACCTGAGAGCCTTCCTATAGCATGAGATGTGATATCCAAGTCCTTCCCATTCCAATACTGAGACCCTTCCTATAGCTTGAGATGTGATATCCAACTCCTTCCCATTCCAATTCTGAGACCCTTCCTATAGCATGAGATGTGATATCTCAATGCTTATACCAAACCTGAGAGCCTACCTATAGCATGAGATGTGATATCCAAGTCCATCCCATTCCAATCCTTAGACCCTTCCTACAGCATGCGATGTGAATATCTCAATGATTCTAATACCAAACCAGAGACTCTTCCTATAACATGAGATGGGATATCCAACTCCTTCCCATTCCAATTCTGAGACCCTTCCTATACTATGAGACTTGATATCTCAATGCTTCTAATACCAAACCTGAGACCCGTAATATAACATGAGATGTGATATCCAAATCCTTCCCCTTCCAAACCTTAGACCCTTCCTTTATCATGAGATGTGATAACAAACTCCTTCCCATTCCAATCCTGAGACCCTTCCGATATCATGAGATGTGATATCTCAAAGCTTCTAATATCAAACTTGAGACCCTCCCTATAGCATGAGATGTGATATCCAAGTCCTTCCCATTCCAATCCTGAGACCCTTCCTATAGCATGAGATGTGATATCTCAATGCTTCTAATACCAAACCTGAGACTGTTCCTATAACATGAGATGGGAATATCCAACTCCTTCCCATTCCAATCCTGAGACACTTCCTATAGCATGAGATGTGATATCTCACTGCTTATACCAAACCTGAGACCCTTCCCATAGCAGGAGATGTGATATCCAACTCCTTCCCATTCCAATCCTCAGACCCTTCCTATAGCATGAGATGTGATATCTCAATGCTTCTAATGTCAAACTTGAGACCCTACCTATAGCATGAGATGTGATATCCAAGTCCTTCCCATTCCAATCCTGAGACACTTCCTATAGCATGAGATGGGATATCCAACTCCTTCCAATTCCAATCCTGAGACCCTTTTGATAGCAGAGATGTGATATCTCAATGTTTATACCAAACCTGAGACCCTTCCTACGGCATGAGATGTCATATTCAACTCCTTCCCATTCCAATCTTGAGACCCTTCCTATAGCATGAGATTTGATATCCAACTCCTTCCCATTCCAATCCTGAGACCCTTCCTATAGCATGAGATGTGATGTCTCAATGCTTCTAATACCAAACCTGAGATCCTTCCTATAACATGAGATGTGATATCCAACTCCTTCCATTCCAATCCTGAGACCCTTCCTATAGCATGAGATGTGATATCTCAATGCTTATACCAAACCTGAGACCCTTCCTATAGCATGAGATGTGATATCCAACTCCTTCCCATTCCAATCCTGACACCCTTCCTATAGCCTGAGATGTGATATCCAATTCCTTCCCATTCCAATCCTGAGACCCTTCCTATAGCATGAGATGTGATATCTCAATGCTTATACCAAACCTGAGAGCCTACCTATAATATGAGATGTGATATCCAAGTCCATCCCATTCCAATCCTTAGACCCTTCCTACAGCATGCGATGTGATATCTCAATGATTCTAATACCAAACCAGAGACTCTTCCTATAACATGAGATGAGATATCCAACTCCTTCCCATTCCAATCCTGAGCCGCTTCCGATAGCAGAGATGTGATATCTCAATGCTTATACCAAACCTGAGACCCTTCCTATAACATGAGATGTGATATCCAACTCCTTCCCGTTCCAAACCTGAGACACTAACTATAGCATATGTGATATCCAACTCCTTCCCATTCCAAACATGAGACCCTTCCTATAGCAAGAAAGTAATATCCAACTCCTACCCATTCCAATCCTGAGACCCTTCCTATAGCAAGAGATGTGATATCCAAATCCTTCCCATTCCAATCCTGAGACCCTTCCTATAACATGAGATGTGATATCCAACTCCTTCCCATTCCAACCTGAGACACTTCCTATAGCATGAGAAGGGATATCCAACTCCTTCCCAATCCAATCCTGAGACCCTTCCGATAGCAGAGATGTGATATCTCAATGCTTATACCAAACCTGAGACCCTTCCTATGGCATGAGATGTGATATCCAACTCCTTGCCATTCAAATCCTGAGACCCTTCCTATAGCATGAGAAGGGATATCCAACTCCTTCCCAATCCAATCCTGAGACCCTTCCGATAGCAGAGATGTGATATCTCAATGCTTATACCAAACCTGAGACCCTTCCTATGGCATGAGATGTGATATCCAACTCCTTGCCATTCAAATCCTGAGACCCTTCCTATAGCATGAGAAGGGATATCCAACTCCTTCCCAATCCAATCCTGAGACCCTTCCGATAGCAGCGACGTGATATCTCAATGCTTCTACCAAACCTGAGACCCTTCCTTTAGCATGAGATGTGATATCCAAATCCTTCACATTCCAATCCTGAGACCCTTCCTATAGCATGAGATGTGATATCTCAATGCTTCTAATACCAAACCTGAGATCCTTCCTATAACATGAGATGTGATATCCAATTCCTTCCCATTCCAAACCTGAGACCCTTCCTATTGGATGAGATGTGATATCCAACTCCTTCCCATTCCAACCCTGAGACCCTTCCTATAGCATGACATGTGATGTCTCAATGCTTCTAATACCAAACCTGAGATCCTTCCTATAACATGAGATGTGATATCCAACTCCTTCCATTCCAATCCTGAGACCCGTCCTATAGCATGAGATGTGATATCTCAATGCTTATACCAAACCTGAGACCCTTCCTATAGCATATGTCATATCCAACTGCTTCCCATTCCAATCCTGAGACCCTTCCTATAGCATAAGATGTGATATCTCAATGCTTCTAATACCAAACCTGAGATCCTTCCTCTAACATGAAATGTGATATCCAACTCCTTCCCTTTCCAAACCTAAGAGCCTATCTATAGCATGAGATGTGATATCCAAGTCCTTCACATTCCAACCATTAGACCCTTCCTACAGCATGCAATATGATATCTCAATGATTCTAATAACAAACCTGAGACCCGTCCTATAACATGAGATGGGATATCCAACTCCTTCCCATTCCAATCCTGAGACACTTCCGATAGCAGAGATGTGATATCTCAATGCTTATACCAAACCTGAGACCCTTCATATAACATGAGATGTGATATCCAAATCCTTCTCGTTCCAAACCTGAGACCCTTCCTTTAGCATGAGATGTGATATCCAGCTCCTTCCCATTCCAATCCTGAGACACTTCCGATAGCATGAGATGTGATATCTCAATGCTTCTAATATCAAAACTGAGACCCTCCCTATAGCATGATATGTGATATCTAAGTCCTTCCCATTCCAATCCTGAGACCCTCCCTATAGCATGAGATGTGATATCCAACTCCTTCCCATTCCAATCCTGAGACCCTTCCTATAGCATGAGATATGATATCTCAATACTTCTAATACCAAACGTGAGATCCTTCCGATAACATGAGATGTGATATCCAAATCCTTCCCCTTCCAAACCTGAGACCCTCTCTTTAGCATGAAATGTGATATCCAACTCCTTCCTATTCCAATCCTGAGACTCTTCTGATAGCATGAGATGTGATATCTCAATGCTTCTAATACCAAACCTGAGATCCTTCCGATAGCATGAGATGTGATATCTCAATGCTTCTAATACCAAACCTGAGATCCTTCCTATAACATGAGATGTGATATCCAAATCCTTCCCCTTCCAAACCTGAGACCCCCCCTTTAGCATGAGATGTGATATCTAACTCCTTCCCATTCCATTCCTGAGACCCTTCTGATAGCATGAGATGTGATATCTCAATGCCTCTAATACCAAACCTGAGATCATACCTCTAACATGAAATGAGATATCCAACTCTTTCCCCTTCCAAACCTGAGAGCCTTCCTATAGCATGAGATGTGATATCCAGGTCCTTCCCATTCCAATACTGAGACCCTTCCTATAGCTTGAGATGTGATATCCAACTCCTTCCCATTCCAATTCTGAGACCCTTCCTATAGCATGAGATGTGATATCTCAATGCTTATACCAAACCTGAGAGCCTACCTATAGCATGAGATGTGATATCCAAGTCCATCCCATTCCAATCCTTAGACCCTTCCTACAGCATGCGATGTGAATATCTCAATGATTCTAATACCAAACCAGAGACTCTTCCTATAACATGAGATGGGATATCCAACTCCTTCCCATTCCAATTATGAGACCCTTCCTATACTATGAGACTTGATATCTCAATGCTTCTAATACCAAACCTGAGACCCGTAATATAACATGAGATGTGATATCCAAATCCTTCCCCTTCCAAACCTTAGACCCTTCCTTTATCATGAGATGTGATATCCAACTCCTTCCCATTCCAATCCTGAGACCCTTCCGATATCATGAGATGTGATATCTCAAAGCTTCTAATATCAAACTTGAGACCCTTCCTATAAGATGAGATGGGAATATCCAACTCCTTCCCATTCCAATCTTGAGACCCTTCCGATAGCAGAGATGTGATATCTCAATGCTTATACCACACCTGAGATCCTTCCTATAACATGAGATGTGATATCCAACTCCTTCCCATTCCAATCCTGAGACACTTCCTATAGCATGAGATGTGATATCTCACTGCTTATACCAAACCTGAGACCCTTCCCATAGCAGGAGATGTGATATCCAACTCCTTCCCATTCCAATCCTCAGACCCTTCCTATAGCATGAGATGTGATATCTCAATGCTTCTAATGTCAAACTTGAGACCCTACCTATAGCATGAGATGTGATATCCAAGTCCTTCCCATTCCAATCCTGAGACACTTCCTATAGCATGAGATGTGATATCTCAATGCTTCTAATACCAAACCTGAGACTCTTCCTATAACATGAGATGGGATATCCAACTCCTTCCAATTCCAATCCTGAGACCCTTTTGATAGCAGAGATGTGATATCTCAATGTTTATACCAAACCTGAGACCCTTCCTACGGCATGAGATGTCATATTCAACTCCTTCCCATTCCAATCCTGAGACCCTTCCTATAGCATGAGATGTGATGTCTCAATGCTTCTAATACCAAACCTGAGATCCTTCCTATAACATGAGATGTGATATCCAACTCCTTCCATTCCAATCCTGAGACCCTTCCTATAGCATGAGATGTGATATCTCAATGCTTATACCAAACCTGAGACCCTTCCTATAGCATGAGATGTGATATCCAACTCCTTCCCATTCCAATCCTGAGACCCTTCCTATAGCATGAGATGTGATATCTCAATGCCTCTAATACCAAACCTGAGATCCTTCCTCTAACATGAAATGTGATATCCAACTCCTTCACTTTCCAAACCTGAGAGCCTATCTATAGCATGAGATGTGATATCCAAGTCCTTCCCATTCCAATCCCTAGACCCTTCCTACAGCATGCAATATGATATCTCAATGATTCTAATAAAAAACCTGAGACCCGTCCTATAACATGAGATGGGATATCCAACTCCTTCCCATTCCAATCCTGAGACACGTCCGATAGCAGAGATGTGATATCTCAATGTTTATACCAAACCTGAGACCCTTCCTATAACATGAGATGTGATATCCAACTCCTTCCCGTTCCAAACCTGAGACCCTTCCTTTAGCATGAGATGTGATATCCAGCTCCTTCCCATTCCAATCCTGAGACACTTCTGATAGCATAAGATGTGATATCTCAATGCTTCTAATACCAAACCTGAGATCCTTCCTCTAACATGAAATGTGATATCCAACTCCTTCCCTTTCCAAACCTAAGAGCCTATCTATAGCATGAGATGTGATATCCAAGTCCTTCACATTCCAACCCTTAGACCCTTCCTACAGCATGCAATATGATATCTCAATGATTCTAATAACAAACCTGAGACCCGTCCTATAACATGAGATGGGATATCCAACTCCTTCCCATTCCAATCCTGAGACACTTCCGATACCAGAGATGTGATATCTCAATGCTTATACCAAACCTGAGACCCTTCCTATAACATGAGATGTGATATCCAAATCCTTCTCGTTCCAAACCTGAGACCCTTCCTTTAGCATGAGATGTGATATCCAGCTCCTTCCCATTCCAATCCTGAGACACTTCCGATAGCATGAGATGTGATATCTCAATGCTTCTAATATCAAAACTGAGACCCTCCCTATAGCATGATATGTGATATCTAAGTCCTTCCCATTCCAATCCTGAGACCCTCCCTATAGCATGAGATGTGATATCCAACTCCTTCCCATTCCAATCCTGAGACCCTTCCTATAGCATGAGATATGATATCTCAATACTTCTAATACCAAACGTGAGATCCTTCCGATAACATGAGATGTGATATCCAAATCCTTCCCCTTCCAAACCTGAGACCCTCCCTTTAGCATGAAATGTGATATCCAACTCCTTCCTATTCCAATCCTGAGACTCTTCTGATAGCATGAGATGTGATATCTCAATGCTTCTAATACCAAACCTGAGATCCTTCCGATAGCATGAGATGTGATATCTCAATGCTTCTAATACCAAACCTGAGATCCTTCCTATAACATGAGATGTGATATCCAAATCCTTCCCCTTCCAAACCTGAGACCCTCCCTTTAGCATGAGATGTGATATCTAACTCCTTCCCATTCCATTACTGAGACCCTTCTGATAGCATGAGATGTGATATCTCAATGCCTCTAATACCAAACCTGAGATCCTACCTCTAACATGAAATGAGATATCCAACTCTTTCCCCTTCCAAACCTGAGAGCCTTCCTATAGCATGAGATGTGATATCCAAGTCCTTCCCATTCCAATACTGAGACCCTTCCTATAGCTTGAGATGTGATATCCAACTCCTTCCCATTCCAATTCTGAGACCCTTCCTATAGCATGAGATGTGATATCTCAATGCTTATACCAAACCTGAGAGCCTACCTATAGCATGAGATGTGATATCCAAGTCCATCCCATTCCAATCCTTAGACCCTTCCTACAGCATGCGATGTGAATATCTCAATGATTCTAATACCAAACCAGAGACTCTTCCTATAACATGAGATGGGATATCCAACTCCTTCCCATTCCAAACCTTAGACCCTTCCTTTATCATGAGATGTGATAACAAACTCCTTCCCATTCCAATCCTGAGACCCTTCCGATATCATGAGATGTGATATCTCAAAGCTTCTAATATCAAACTTGAGACCCTCCCTATAGCATGAGATGTGATATCCAAGTCCTTCCCATTCCAATCCTGAGACCCTTCCTATAGCATGAGATGTGATATCTCAATGCTTCTAATACCAAACCTGAGACTGTTCCTATAACATGAGATGGGAATATCCAACTCCTTCCCATTCCAATCCTGAGACACTTCCTATAGCATGAGATGTGATATCTCACTGCTTATACCAAACCTGAGACCCTTCCCATAGCAGGAGATGTGATATCCAACTCCTTCCCATTCCAATCCTCAGACCCTTCCTATAGCATGAGATGTGATATCTCAATGCTTCTAATGTCAAACTTGAGACCCTACCTATAGCATGAGATGTGATATCCAAGTCCTTCCCATTCCAATCCTGAGACACTTCCTATAGCATGAGATGTGATATCTCAATGCTTCTAATACCAAACCTGAGACTCTTCCTATAACATGAGATGGGATATCCAACTCCTTCCAATTCCAATCCTGAGACCCTTTTGATAGCAGAGATGTGATATCTCAATGTTTATACCAAACCTGAGACCCTTCCTACGGCATGAGATGTCATATTCAACTCCTTCCCATTCCAATCTTGAGACCCTTCCTATAGCATGAGATTTGATATCCAACTCCTTCCCATTCCAATCCTGAGACCCTTCCTATAGCATGAGATGTGATGTCTCAATGCTTCTAATACCAAACCTGAGATCCTTCCTATAACATGAGATGTGATATCCAACTCCTTCCATTCCAATCCTGAGACCCTTCCTATAGCATGAGATGTGATATCTCAATGCTTATACCAAACCTGAGACCCTTCCTATAGCATGAGATGTGATATCCAACTCCTTCCCATTCCAATCCTGACACCCTTCCTATAGCCTGAGATGTGATATCCAATTCCTTCCCATTCCAATCCTGAGACCCTTCCTATAGCATGAGATGTGATATCTCAATGCTTATACCAAACCTGAGAGCCTACCTATAATATGAGATGTGATATCCAAGTCCATCCCATTCCAATCCTTAGACCCTTCCTACAGCATGCGATGTGATATCTCAATGATTCTAATACCAAACCAGAGACTCTTCCTATAACATGAGATGAGATATCCAACTCCTTCCCATTCCAATCCTGAGCCGCTTCCGATAGCAGAGATGTGATATCTCAATGCTTATACCAAACCTGAGACCCTTCCTATAACATGAGATGTGATATCCAACTCCTTCCCGTTCCAAACCTGAGACACTAACTATAGCATATGTGATATCCAACTCCTTCCCATTCCAAACATGAGACCCTTCCTATAGCAAGAAAGTAATATCCAACTCCTACCCATTCCAATCCTGAGACCCTTCCTATAGCAAGAGATGTGATATCCAAATCCTTCCCATTCCAATCCTGAGACCCTTCCTATAACATGAGATGTGATATCCAACTCCTTCCCATTCCAACCTGAGACACTTCCTATAGCATGAGAAGGGATATCCAACTCCTTCCCAATCCAATCCTGAGACCCTTCCGATAGCAGAGATGTGATATCTCAATGCTTATACCAAACCTGAGACCCTTCCTATGGCATGAGATGTGATATCCAACTCCTTGCCATTCAAATCCTGAGACCCTTCCTATAGCATGAGAAGGGATATCCAACTCCTTCCCAATCCAATCCTGAGACCCTTCCGATAGCAGCGACGTGATATCTCAATGCTTCTACCAAACCTGAGACCCTTCCTTTAGCATGAGATGTGATATCCAAATCCTTCACATTCCAATCCTGAGACCCTTCCTATAGCATGAGATGTGATATCTCAATGCTTCTAATACCAAACCTGAGATCCTTCCTATAACATGAGATGTGATATCCAATTCCTTCCCATTCCAAACCTGAGACCCTTCCTATTGGATGAGATGTGATATCCAACTCCTTCCCATTCCAACCCTGAGACCCTTCCTATAGCATGACATGTGATGTCTCAATGCTTCTAATACCAAACCTGAGATCCTTCCTATAACATGAGATGTGATATCCAACTCCTTCCATTCCAATCCTGAGACCCGTCCTATAGCATGAGATGTGATATCTCAATGCTTATACCAAACCTGAGACCCTTCCTATAGCATATGTCATATCCAACTGCTTCCCATTCCAATCCTGAGACCCTTCCTATAGCATAAGATGTGATATCTCAATGCTTCTAATACCAAACCTGAGATCCTTCCTCTAACATGAAATGTGATATCCAACTCCTTCCCTTTCCAAACCTAAGAGCCTATCTATAGCATGAGATGTGATATCCAAGTCCTTCACATTCCAACCCTTAGACCCTTCCTACAGCATGCAATATGATATCTCAATGATTCTAATAACAAACCTGAGACCCGTCCTATAACATGAGATGGGATATCCAACTCCTTCCCATTCCAATCCTGAGACACTTCCGATAGCAGAGATGTGATATCTCAATGCTTATACCAAACCTGAGACCCTTCATATAACATGAGATGTGATATCCAAATCCTTCTCGTTCCAAACCTGAGACCCTTCCTTTAGCATGAGATGTGATATCCAGCTCCTTCCCATTCCAATCCTGAGACACTTCCGATAGCATGAGATGTGATATCTCAATGCTTCTAATATCAAAACTGAGACCCTCCCTATAGCATGATATGTGATATCTAAGTCCTTCCCATTCCAATCCTGAGACCCTCCCTATAGCATGAGATGTGATATCCAACTCCTTCCCATTCCAATCCTGAGACCCTTCCTATAGCATGAGATATGATATCTCAATACTTCTAATACCAAACGTGAGATCCTTCCGATAACATGAGATGTGATATCCAAATCCTTCCCCTTCCAAACCTGAGACCCTCTCTTTAGCATGAAATGTGATATCCAACTCCTTCCTATTCCAATCCTGAGACTCTTCTGATAGCATGAGATGTGATATCTCAATGCTTCTAATACCAAACCTGAGATCCTTCCGATAGCATGAGATGTGATATCTCAATGCTTCTAATACCAAACCTGAGATCCTTCCTATAACATGAGATGTGATATCCAAATCCTTCCCCTTCCAAACCTGAGACCCCCACTTTAGCATGAGATGTGATATCTAACTCCTTCCCATTCCATTCCTGAGACCCTTCTGATAGCATGAGATGTGATATCTCAATGCCTCTAATACCAAACCTGAGATCATACCTCTAACATGAAATGAGATATCCAACTCTTTCCCCTTCCAAACCTGAGAGCCTTCCTATAGCATGAGATGTGATATCCAGGTCCTTCCCATTCCAATACTGAGACCCTTCCTATAGCTTGAGATGTGATATCCAACTCCTTCCCATTCCAATTCTGAGACCCTTCCTATAGCATGAGATGTGATATCTCAATGCTTATACCAAACCTGAGAGCCTACCTATAGCATGAGATGTGATATCCAAGTCCATCCCATTCCAATCCTTAGACCCTTCCTACAGCATGCGATGTGAATATCTCAATGATTCTAATACCAAACCAGAGACTCTTCCTATAACATGAGATGGGATATCCAACTCCTTCCCATTCCAATTATGAGACCCTTCCTATACTATGAGACTTGATATCTCAATGCTTCTAATACCAAACCTGAGACCCGTAATATAACATGAGATGTGATATCCAAATCCTTCCCCTTCCAAACCTTAGACCCTTCCTTTATCATGAGATGTGATATCCAACTCCTTCCCATTCCAATCCTGAGACCCTTCCGATATCATGAGATGTGATATCTCAAAGCTTCTAATATCAAACTTGAGACCCTCCCTATAGCATGAGATGTGATATCCAAGTCCTTCCCATTCCAATCCTGAGACCCTTCCTATAGCATGAGATGTGATATCTCAATGCTTCTAATACCAAACCTGAGACCCTTCCTATAAGATGAGATGGGAATATCCAACTCCTTCCCATTCCAATCTTGAGACCCTTCCGATAGCAGAGATGTGATATCTCAATGCTTATACCACACCTGAGATCCTTCCTATAACATGAGATGTGATATCCAACTCCTTCCCATTCCAATCCTGAGACACTTCCTATAGCATGAGATGTGATATCTCACTGCTTATACCAAACCTGAGACCCTTCCCATAGCAGGAGATGTGATATCCAACTCCTTCCCATTCCAATCCTCAGACCCTTCCTATAGCATGAGATGTGATATCTCAATGCTTCTAATGTCAAACTTGAGACCCTACCTATAGCATGAGATGTGATATCCAAGTCCTTCCCATTCCAATCCTGAGACACTTCCTATAGCATGAGATGTGATATCTCAATGCTTCTAATACCAAACCTGAGACTCTTCCTATAACATGAGATGGGATATCCAACTCCTTCCAATTCCAATCCTGAGACCCTTTTGATAGCAGAGATGTGATATCTCAATGTTTATACCAAACCTGAGACCCTTCCTACGGCATGAGATGTCATATTCAACTCCTTCCCATTCCAATCCTGAGACCCTTCCTATAGCATGAGATGTGATGTCTCAATGCTTCTAATACCAAACCTGAGATCCTTCCTATAACATGAGATGTGATATCCAACTCCTTCCATTCCAATCCTGAGACCCTTCCTATAGCATGAGATGTGATATCTCAATGCTTATACCAAACCTGAGACCCTTCCTATAGCATGAGATGTGATATCCAACTCCTTCCCATTCCAATCCTGAGACCCTTCCTATAGCATGAGATGTGATATCTCAATGCCTCTAATACCAAACCTGAGATCCTTCCTCTAACATGAAATGTGATATCCAACTCCTTCACTTTCCAAACCTGAGAGCCTATCTATAGCATGAGATGTGATATCCAAGTCCTTCCCATTCCAATCCCTAGACCCTTCCTACAGCATGCAATATGATATCTCAATGATTCTAATAACAAACCTGAGACCCGTCCTATAACATGAGATGGGATATCCAACTCCTTCCCATTCCAATCCTGAGACACGTCCGATAGCAGAGATGTGATATCTCAATGTTTATACCAAACCTGAGACCCTTCCTATAACATGAGATGTGATATCCAACTCCTTCCCGTTCCAAACCTGAGACCCTTCCTTTAGCATGAGATGTGATATCCAGCTCCTTCCCATTCCAATCCTGAGACACTTCTGATAGCATAAGATGTGATATCTCAATGCTTCTAATACCAAACCTGAGATCCTTCCTCTAACATGAAATGTGATATCCAACTCCTTCCCTTTCCAAACCTAAGAGCCTATCTATAGCATGAGATGTGATATCCAAGTCCTTCACATTCCAACCCTTAGACCCTTCCTACAGCATGCAATATGATATCTCAATGATTCTAATAACAAACCTGAGACCCGTCCTATAACATGAGATGGGATATCCAACTCCTTCCCATTCCAATCCTGAGACACTTCCGATACCAGAGATGTGATATCTCAATGCTTATACCAAACCTGAGACCCTTCCTATAACATGAGATGTGATATCCAAATCCTTCTCGTTCCAAACCTGAGACCCTTCCTTTAGCATGAGATGTGATATCCAGCTCCTTCCCATTCCAATCCTGAGACACTTCCGATAGCATGAGATGTGATATCTCAATGCTTCTAATATCAAAACTGAGACCCTCCCTATAGCATGATATGTGATATCTAAGTCCTTCCCATTCCAATCCTGAGACCCTCCCTATAGCATGAGATGTGATATCCAACTCCTTCCCATTCCAATCCTGAGACCCTTCCTATAGCATGAGATATGATATCTCAATACTTCTAATACCAAACGTGAGATCCTTCCGATAACATGAGATGTGATATCCAAATCCTTCCCCTTCCAAACCTGAGACCCTCCCTTTAGCATGAAATGTGATATCCAACTCCTTCCTATTCCAATCCTGAGACTCTTCTGATAGCATGAGATGTGATATCTCAATGCTTCTAATACCAAACCTGAGATCCTTCCGATAGCATGAGATGTGATATCTCAATGCTTCTAATACCAAACCTGAGATCCTTCCTATAACATGAGATGTGATATCCAAATCCTTCCCCTTCCAAACCTGAGACCCTCCCTTTAGCATGAGATGTGATATCTAACTCCTTCCCATTCCATTACTGAGACCCTTCTGATAGCATGAGATGTGATATCTCAATGCCTCTAATACCAAACCTGAGATCCTACCTCTAACATGAAATGAGATATCCAACTCTTTCCCCTTCCAAACCTGAGAGCCTTCCTATAGCATGAGATGTGATATCCAAGTCCTTCCCATTCCAATACTGAGACCCTTCCTATAGCTTGAGATGTGATATCCAACTCCTTCCCATTCCAATTCTGAGACCCTTCCTATAGCATGAGATGTGATATCTCAATGCTTATACCAAACCTGAGAGCCTACCTATAGCATGAGATGTGATATCCAAGTCCATCCCATTCCAATCCTTAGACCCTTCCTACAGCATGCGATGTGAATATCTCAATGATTCTAATACCAAACCAGAGACTCTTCCTATAACATGAGATGGGATATCCAACTCCTTCCCATTCCAAACCTTAGACCCTTCCTTTATCATGAGATGTGATAACAAACTCCTTCCCATTCCAATCCTGAGACCCTTCCGATATCATGAGATGTGATATCTCAAAGCTTCTAATATCAAACTTGAGACCCTCCCTATAGCATGAGATGTGATATCCAAGTCCTTCCCATTCCAATCCTGAGACCCTTCCTATAGCATGAGATGTGATATCTCAATGCTTCTAATACCAAACCTGAGACTGTTCCTATAACATGAGATGGGAATATCCAACTCCTTCCCATTCCAATCCTGAGACACTTCCTATAGCATGAGATGTGATATCTCACTGCTTATACCAAACCTGAGACCCTTCCCATAGCAGGAGATGTGATATCCAACTCCTTCCCATTCCAATCCTCAGACCCTTCCTATAGCATGAGATGTGATATCTCAATGCTTCTAATGTCAAACTTGAGACCCTACCTATAGCATGAGATGTGATATCCAAGTCCTTCCCATTCCAATCCTGAGACACTTCCTATAGCATGAGATGTGATATCTCAATGCTTCTAATACCAAACCTGAGACTCTTCCTATAACATGAGATGGGATATCCAACTCCTTCCAATTCCAATCCTGAGACCCTTTTGATAGCAGAGATGTGATATCTCAATGTTTATACCAAACCTGAGACCCTTCCTACGGCATGAGATGTCATATTCAACTCCTTCCCATTCCAATCTTGAGACCCTTCCTATAGCATGAGATTTGATATCCAACTCCTTCCCATTCCAATCCTGAGACCCTTCCTATAGCATGAGATGTGATGTCTCAATGCTTCTAATACCAAACCTGAGATCCTTCCTATAACATGAGATGTGATATCCAACTCCTTCCATTCCAATCCTGAGACCCTTCCTATAGCATGAGATGTGATATCTCAATGCTTATACCAAACCTGAGACCCTTCCTATAGCATGAGATGTGATATCCAACTCCTTCCCATTCCAATCCTGACACCCTTCCTATAGCCTGAGATGTGATATCCAATTCCTTCCCATTCCAATCCTGAGACCCTTCCTATAGCATGAGATGTGATATCTCAATGCTTATACCAAACCTGAGAGCCTACCTATAATATGAGATGTGATATCCAAGTCCATCCCATTCCAATCCTTAGACCCTTCCTACAGCATGCGATGTGATATCTCAATGATTCTAATACCAAACCAGAGACTCTTCCTATAACATGAGATGAGATATCCAACTCCTTCCCATTCCAATCCTGAGCCGCTTCCGATAGCAGAGATGTGATATCTCAATGCTTATACCAAACCTGAGACCCTTCCTATAACATGAGATGTGATATCCAACTCCTTCCCGTTCCAAACCTGAGACACTAACTATAGCATATGTGATATCCAACTCCTTCCCATTCCAAACATGAGACCCTTCCTATAGCAAGAAAGTAATATCCAACTCCTACCCATTCCAATCCTGAGACCCTTCCTATAGCAAGAGATGTGATATCCAAATCCTTCCCATTCCAATCCTGAGACCCTTCCTATAACATGAGATGTGATATCCAACTCCTTCCCATTCCAACCTGAGACACTTCCTATAGCATGAGAAGGGATATCCAACTCCTTCCCAATCCAATCCTGAGACCCTTCCGATAGCAGAGATGTGATATCTCAATGCTTATACCAAACCTGAGACCCTTCCTATGGCATGAGATGTGATATCCAACTCCTTGCCATTCAAATCCTGAGACCCTTCCTATAGCATGAGAAGGGATATCCAACTCCTTCCCAATCCAATCCTGAGACCCTTCCGATAGCAGCGACGTGATATCTCAATGCTTCTACCAAACCTGAGACCCTTCCTTTAGCATGAGATGTGATATCCAAATCCTTCACATTCCAATCCTGAGACCCTTCCTATAGCATGAGATGTGATATCTCAATGCTTCTAATACCAAACCTGAGATCCTTCCTATAACATGAGATGTGATATCCAATTCCTTCCCATTCCAAACCTGAGACCCTTCCTATTGGATGAGATGTGATATCCAACTCCTTCCCATTCCAACCCTGAGACCCTTCCTATAGCATGACATGTGATGTCTCAATGCTTCTAATACCAAACCTGAGATCCTTCCTATAACATGAGATGTGATATCCAACTCCTTCCATTCCAATCCTGAGACCCGTCCTATAGCATGAGATGTGATATCTCAATGCTTATACCAAACCTGAGACCCTTCCTATAGCATATGCCATATCCAACTGCTTCCCATTCCAATCCTGAGACCCTTCCTATAGCATAAGATGTGATATCTCAATGCTTCTAATACCAAACCTGAGATCCTTCCTCTAACATGAAATGTGATATCCAACTCCTTCCCTTTCCAAACCTAAGAGCCTATCTATAGCATGAGATGTGATATCCAAGTCCTTCACATTCCAACCCTTAGACCCTTCCTACAGCATGCAATATGATATCTCAATGATTCTAATAACAAACCTGAGACCCGTCCTATAACATGAGATGGGATATCCAACTCCTTCCCATTCCAATCCTGAGACACTTCCGATAGCAGAGATGTGATATCTCAATGCTTGTACCAAACCTGAGACCCTTCATATAACATGAGATGTGATATCCAAATCCTTCTCGTTCCAAACCTGAGACCCTTCCTTTAGCATGAGATGTGATATCCAGCTCCTTCCCATTCCAATCCTGAGACACTTCCGATAGCATGAGATGTGATATCTCAATGCTTCTAATATCAAAACTGAGACCCTCCCTATAGCATGATATGTGATATCTAAGTCCTTCCCATTCCAATCCTGAGACCCTCCCTATAGCATGAGATGTGATATCCAACTCCTTCCCATTCCAATCCTGAGACCCTTCCTATAGCATGAGATATGATATCTCAATACTTCTAATACCAAACGTGAGATCCTTCCGATAACATGAGATGTGATATCCAAATCCTTCCCCTTCCAAACCTGAGACCCTCTCTTTAGCATGAAATGTGATATCCAACTCCTTCCTATTCCAATCCTGAGACTCTTCTGATAGCATGAGATGTGATATCTCAATGCTTCTAATACCAAACCTGAGATCCTTCCGATAGCATGAGATGTGATATCTCAATGCTTCTAATACCAAACCTGAGATCCTTCCTATAACATGAGATGTGATATCCAAATCCTTCCCCTTCCAAACCTGAGACCCCCCCTTTAGCATGAGATGTGATATCTAACTCCTTCCCATTCCATTCCTGAGACCCTTCTGATAGCATGAGATGTGATATCTCAATGCCTCTAATACCAAACCTGAGATCATACCTCTAACATGAAATGAGATATCCAACTCATTCCCCTTCCAAACCTGAGAGCCTTCCTATAGCATGAGATGTGATATCCAGGTCCTTCCCATTCCAATACTGAGACCCTTCCTATAGCTTGAGATGTGATATCCAACTCCTTCCCATTCCAATTCTGAGACCCTTCCTATAGCATGAGATGTGATATCTCAATGCTTATACCAAACCTGAGAGCCTACCTATAGCATGAGATGTGATATCCAAGTCCATCCCATTCCAATCCTTAGACCCTTCCTACAGCATGCGATGTGAATATCTCAATGATTCTAATACCAAACCAGAGACTCTTCCTATAACATGAGATGGGATATCCAACTCCTTCCCATTCCAATTATGAGACCCTTCCTATACTATGAGACTTGATATCTCAATGCTTCTAATACCAAACCTGAGACCCGTAATATAACATGAGATGTGATATCCAAATCCTTCCCCTTCCAAACCTTAGACCCTTCCTTTATCATGAGATGTGATATCCAACTCCTTCCCATTCCAATCCTGAGACCCTTCCGATATCATGAGATGTGATATCTCAAAGCTTCTAATATCAAACTTGAGACCCTCCCTATAGCATGAGATGTGATATCCAAGTCCTTCCCATTCCAATCCTGAGACCCTTCCTATAGCATGAGATGTGATATCTCAATGCTTCTAATACCAAACCTGAGACCCTTCCTATAAGATGAGATGGGAATATCCAACTCCTTCCCATTCCAATCTTGAGACCCTTCCGATAGCAGAGATGTGATATCTCAATGCTTATACCACACCTGAGATCCTTCCTATAACATGAGATGTGATATCCAACTCCTTCCCATTCCAATCCTGAGACACTTCCTATAGCATGAGATGTGATATCTCACTGCTTATACCAAACCTGAGACCCTTCCCATAGCAGGAGATGTGATATCCAACTCCTTCCCATTCCAATCCTCAGACCCTTCCTATAGCATGAGATGTGATATCTCAATGCTTCTAATGTCAAACTTGAGACCCTACCTATAGCATGAGATGTGATATCCAAGTCCTTCCCATTCCAATCCTGAGACACTTCCTATAGCATGAGATGTGATATCTCAATGCTTCTAATACCAAACCTGAGACTCTTCCTATAACATGAGATGGGATATCCAACTCCTTCCAATTCCAATCCTGAGACCCTTTTGATAGCAGAGATGTGATATCTCAATGTTTATACCAAACCTGAGACCCTTCCTACAGCATGAGATGTCATATTCAACTCCTTCCCATTCCAATCCTGAGACCCTTCCTATAGCATGAGATGTGATGTCTCAATGCTTCTAATACCAAACCTGAGATCCTTCCTATAACATGAGATGTGATATCCAACTCCTTCCATTCCAATCCTGAGACCCTTCCTATAGCATGAGATGTGATATCTCAATGCTTATACCAAACCTGAGACCCTTCCTATAGCATGAGATGTGATATCCAACTCCTTCCCATTCCAATCCTGAGACCCTTCCTATAGCATGAGATGTGATATCTCAATGCCTCTAATACCAAACCTGAGATCCTTCCTCTAACATGAAATGTGATATCCAACTCCTTCACTTTCCAAACCTGAGAGCCTATCTATAGCATGAGATGTGATATCCAAGTCCTTCCCATTCCAATCCCTAGACCCTTCCTACAGCATGCAATATGATATCTCAATGATTCTAATAAAAAACCTGAGACCCGTCCTATAACATGAGATGGGATATCCAACTCCTTCCCATTCCAATCCTGAGACACGTCCGATAGCAGAGATGTGATATCTCAATGTTTATACCAAACCTGAGACCCTTCCTATAACATGAGATGTGATATCCAACTCCTTCCCGTTCCAAACCTGAGACCCTTCCTTTAGCATGAGATGTGATATCCAGCTCCTTCCCATTCCAATCCTGAGACACTTCTGATAGCATAAGATGTGATATCTCAATGCTTCTAATATCAAAACTGAGACCCTCCCTATAGCATATGTGATATCTAAGTCCTTCCCATTCCAATCCTGAGACGCTTCCTATAGCATGAGATGTGATATCTCAATGCTTCTACCAAACCTGAGACCCTTCCTTTAGCATGAGATGTGATATCCAACTCCTTCCCATTCCAATCCTGAGACCCTTCCTATAGCATGAGATGTGATATCTCAATACTTCTACCAAACCTGAGATCCTTCCGATAACATGAGATGTGATATCTCAATACTTCTAATACCAAACCTGAGATCCATCCTATAACATGAGATGTGATATCCAAATCCTTCCCCTTCCAAACCTGAGACCCTCCCTTTAGCATGAGATGTGATATCCAACTCCTTCCCATTCCAATCCTGAGACCCTTCTGATAGCATAAGATATGATATCTCAATGCTTCTATACCAAACCTGAGATCCTTCTGATAGCATGAGATGTGATATCTCAATGCTTCTAATACCAAACCTGAGATCCTACCTCTAACATGAAATGTGATATCCAACTCTTTCCCCTTGCAAACCTGAGAGCCTTCCTATACCATGAGATGTGATATCCAAGTCCTTCCCATTCCAATCCTGAGACCCTTCCTATAACATGAGATGTGATATCCAACTCCTTCCCATTCCAACCTGAGACCCTTCCTATAGCATGAGATGGGATATCCCAATGCTTCTACCAAACCCGAGACCCATATTATGGCATGAGATGTGATATCAAACTCCTTCCCATTCTAATCCTGAGACCCTTCCTATACCATGAGACTTGATATCTCAATGCTTCTAATACCAAACCTGAGACCCGTCCTATAACATGAGATGTGATATCCAAATCCTTCCCCTTCCAAACCTTAGACCCTTCCTTTATCATGAGATGTGATATCCAACTCCTTCCCATTCCAATCTTGAGACCCTTCCGATATCATGAAATGTGATATCTCAATGCTTCTATCAAACTTGAGACCCTCCCTATAGCATGAGATGTGATATCCAAGTCCTTCCCATTCCAATCCTGAGACCCTTCCTATACCATGAGATGTGATATCTCAATGCTTCTAATACCAAGCCTGAGACCCTTCCTATAACATGAGATGGGAATATCCAACTCCTTCCCATTCCAATCCTTAGACCCTTCCTACAGCATGCAATATATCTCAGTGATTTTAATAAAAAACCTGAGAACCGTCCTATAACATGAGATGGGATATCCAACTCCTTCCCATTCCAATCCTGAGACACTTCCGGTGGTAGAGATGTGATATCTCAATGTTTATACCAAACCTGAGACCCTTCCTATAACATGAGATGTGATATCCAACTCCTTCCCATTCCAATCCTGAGACCCTTCCTATAGCATGAGATGTGATATCCAACTCCATCCCATTCCAATCCTGAGACCCTTCCTATAGCATGAGATGTGATGTCTCAATGCTTCTAATACCAAACCTGAGATCCTTCCTTTAACATGAGATGTGATATCCAACTCCTTCCATTCCAATCCTTAGACCCTTCCTACAGCATGCAATATGATATCTCAATGATTTTAATAAAAAACCTGAGACCCGTCCTATAACATGAGATGGGATATCCAACTCCTTCCCATTCCAATCCTGAGACACTTCCGATAGCAGAGATGTGATATGTCAATGTTTATACCAAACCCGAGACCCTTCCTATAACATGAGATGTGATATCCAACTCCTTCCCGTTCCAAACCTGAGACCCTTCCTTTAGCATGAGATGTGATATCCAGCTCCTTCCCATTCCAATCCTGAGACACTTCCGATAGCATGAGATGTGATATCTCAAGGCTTCTAATATCAAAACTGAGACCCTCTCTATAGCATGATATGTGATATCTAAGTCCTTCCCATTCCAATCCTGAGACCCTATAGCATGAGATGTGATATCTCAATGCTTATCCTTGATTCCTGTAGTAAATTGATTTCCTTTGCAGGCCGACTCCTGTCACGAATGCCTTGTCTGCATGCATTCTCCCCTGGCCATTCGCTCACCGTGGCTATTTGCCTACCCCCTTCCTCTCTCAGTGGATGGACTTCTCCATCCTTGCCTCCTACCACTCAACTCCGCCTACTTGGAGAATTCAACATGAACCTGTATGCTTCCTGACCTGGACTTTTACGAGATCTGCAACTCTTCATGTCGCTGGCCCTACACACTGCAGGGAATACTCGGGATTTTCTGATCTCAGACCTCCCCCTCTGTAACCCTCTCAACAATCCTCTCCCGTGGTGATCAAGTTCTCATCTCCAAAGAAGGCTAACTGCCAGCTATTCCTCCTCAGAGGAGTTCTCCCTTTCTGTCCCTGCTCCCTGCACAGTTTCGCGTTGCAAACACTCGCTTTCCTGCTCTCTGGTTTAGACGCTTTTCCTTCTCAGAGGCCTTCTTCCTTTCTGCCCTTTTCGCGTTGCAAGTACTCGCTTCCCAGCTCTCTGGTTTAGACGCGTGTTCCCTGCCTTCTCTCCTCTTCCCGCTGCCTTCAAATCAAAAAATGAGCTCCAAATGATACACAGTTCTCAGAATGCTCTATAACACCCATTATTCAACATATAGCCGTAACCCGCTAGACGTATTGAAACGTGCTGTAAACTAGCAAAAACAGCTAGAAAATGTACTTTCCTCGCGTTTTTGTAAATGCTAATTCTGATGGGTTCCCATGTATGTACTGTCCGTGCGTTTGTTGTCGAATCCTGAAGTTTTTAACCACTGTTCTCCCATACAAGGGGGGGTCAACGTCTACTGCTGTTCACAGGCTGAATGTATACGGCTGAAATCTTCAAGGCATTATCAGCTTTCCTGACTGTTTTGGAACGTGTATTTGCCATCTGTTAATGCAGTCGCCCTGTGTTCATCGTCCCTTCTACTTCACAGGCTGCACGCCCCTGGTGATCACATTCTCCTCTCCAGAGCAGGCTGACTACCAGCTGCTCCTCCTCATAGGCGTTCATCCTTTCTGTCCCTGCTCCCTGCACCGTTCCGCGTTGCATGTACTCGCTTCCCAGCTCTCTGGTTTAGATGCGTGTTCCCTGCCTTCTCTCCTCTTCCTACAGCCTTCCAATGAGCTCCACAAGATAGTGTTCAGAATGCTTTATAACCCCATTATTCAACATATAGCTGTAACCCGCTAGACGTATTGAAACGTGCTAAAAACGAGCAGAAACAGCTCGAAAATGTACTTTTCTCGCGTTTTGGTAAATGCGAATTCTGGTGGATTCCCATTTTGTACTCTGTTCGTGCGTTTGTTCAGTCGAATCCTGGTCTTTTGAACCACTCTTCTCCCATACAAAGGAGGGTCAAAATGTGTTGTTCACAGGCTGAATTTATACTGCTGAAATGCTCGCTTCCCTGCTCTCTGGTTTAGATGCGTGTTCCCTGCCTTCTCTCCTCTTCCTACAGCCTTCCTATGAGCTCCACTAGATAGTGTTCAGAATGCTTTATAACCCCATTATTCAACATATAGCTGTAACCCGCTAGACGTATTGAAACGTGCTAAAAACTACAAAAATAGCTAGAAAATGTACTTCCCTCGCGTTTTTGTAAAGGCGAATTCTGGTGGGTTCCCATGTTGTATGTACTATGTCCGTGCCTTTGTGTCGAATCCTGAAGTTTTTAACCACTGTTCTCCCATACTAGGGAGGGGGGGTCAACATCTGCTGTTCACAGGCTGAATGTATACGGCTGAAATCTTCAAGGCATTATCAGCTTTCCTGACTGTTTTGGAACGTGTATTTGCCATCTGTTAATGCAGTCGCCCTTTGTTCATCGTTCCTTCTAGTTTACAGGCTGCACTCCCCTAGTGATCACATTCTTCTCTCCTTTGCAGGCTAACTACCAGCTGCTCCTCCTCATAAGTGTTCATCCTTTCTGTCCCTGCTCCCTGCACCGTTTCGCGTTGCATGTACTCGCGTCCCAGCTCTCTGGTTTAGATGCGTGTTCCCTGCCTTCTCTCCTCTTGCTACAGCCTTCCAATTTGCTCCACAAGATAGTGTTCAGAATGCTTTATAACACCCATTATTCAACATATAGCTGTAACCCGCTAGACGTATTGAAACGTGCTAAAAACTAGCAAAAACAGCTAGAAAATGTACTTCCCTCGCGTTTTGGTAAATGCAGGGTACACGAGTCTAAACCAGAGAGCAGGGAAGCGAGCATTTCAGCAGTATAAATTCAGCCTGTGAACAACACATTTTGACCCTCCTTTGTATGGGAGAAGAGTGGTTCAAAAGACCAGGATTCGACTGAACAAACGCACGAACAGAGTACAAAATGGGAATCCACCAGAATTCGCATTTACCAAAACGCGAGAAAAGTACATTTTCGAGCTGTTTCTGCTCGTTTTTAGCACGTTTCAATACGTCTAGCGGGTTACAGCTATATGTTGAATAATGGGGTTATAAAGCATTCTGAACACTATCTTGTGGAGCTCATTGGAAGGCTGTAGGAAGAGGAGAGAAGGCAGGGAACACGCATCTAAACCAGAGAGCTGGGAAGCGAGTACATGCAACGCGGAACGGTGCAGGGAGCAGGGACAGAAAGGATGAACGCCTATGAGGAGGAGCAGCTGGTAGTCAGCCTGCTCTGGAGAGGAGAATGTGATCACCAGGGGCGTGCAGCCTGTGAAGTAGAAGGGACGATGAACACAGGGCGACTGCATTAACAGATGGCAAATACACGTTCCAAAACAGTCAGGAAAGCTGATAATGCCTTGAAGATTTCAGCCGTATACATTCAGCCTGTGAACAGCAGTAGACGTTGACCCCCCCTTGTATGGGAGAACAGTGGTTAAAAACTTCAGGATTCGACAACAAACGCACGGACAGTACATACATGGGAACCCATCAGAATTAGCATTTACAAAAACGCGAGGAAAGTACATTTTCTAGCTGTTTTTGCTAGTTTACAGCACGTTTCAATACGTCTAGCGGGTTACGGCTATATGTTGAATAATGGGTGTTATAGAGCATTCTGAGCACTGTGTATCTTTTGGAGCTCATTTTTTGATTTGAAGGCAGCGGGAAGAGGAGAGAAGGCAGGGAACACGCGTCTAAACCAGAGAGCTGGGAAGCGAGTACTTGCAACGCGAAAAGGGCAGAAAGGAAGAAGGCCTCTGAGAAGGAAAAGCGTCTAAACCAGAGAGCAGGAAAGCGAGTGTTTGCAACGCGAAACTGTGCAGGGAGCAGGGACAGAAAGGGAGAACTCCTCTGAGGAGGAATAGCTGGCAGTTAGCCTTCTTTGGAGATGAGAACTTGATCACCACGGGAGAGGATTGTTGAGAGGGTTACAGAGGGGGAGGTCTGAGATCAGAAAATCCCGAGTATTCCCTGCAGTGTGTAGGGCCAGCGACATGAAGAGTTGCAGATCTCGTAAAAGTCCAGGTCAGGAAGCATACAGGTTCATGTTGAATTCTCCAAGTAGGCGGAGTTGAGTGGTAGGAGGCAAGGATGGAGATGTCCATCCACTGAGAGAGGAAGGGGGTAGGCAAATAGCCACGGTGAGCGAATGGCCAGGGGAGAATGCATGCAGACAAGGCATTCGTGACAGGAGTCGGCCTGCAAAGGAAATCAATTTACTACAGGAATCAAGGATAAGCATTGAGATATCACATCTCATGCTATAGGGTCTGAGGATTGGAATGGGAAGGACTTAGATATCACATATCATGCTATAGAGAGGGTCTCAGTTTTGATATTAGAAGCCTTGAGATATCACATCTCATGCTATCGGAAGTGTCTCAGGATTGGAATGGGAAGGAGTTGGATATCACATCTCATGTTATAAGAAGGGTCTCGGGTTTGGTATAAACATTGAGATATCACATCTCTGCTATCGGAAGTGTCTCAGGATTGGAATGGGAAGGAGTTGGATATCCCATCTCATGTTATAGGACGGGTCTCAAGTTTTTTATTAAAATCATTGAGATATCATATTGCATGCTGTAGGAAGGGTCTAAGGATTGGAATGGAAGGAGTTGGATATCACATCTCATGTTAAAGGAAGGATCTCAGGTTTGGTATTAGAAGCATTGAGACATCACATCTCATGCTATAGGAAGGGTCTCAGGATTGGAATGGGATGGAGTTGGATATCACATCTCATGCTATAGGAAGGGTCTCAGGATTGGAATGGGAAGGAGTTGGATATCACATCTCATGTTATAGGAAGGGTCTCAGGTTTGGTATAAACATTGAGATATCACATCTCTACCATCGGAAGTGTCTCAGGATTGGAATGGGAAGGAGTTGGATATCCCATCTCATGTTATAGGACGGGTCTCAGGTTTTTTATTAAAATCATTGAGATATATTGCATGCTGTAGGAAGGGTCTAAGGATTGGAATGGGAAGGAGTTGGATATTCCCATCTCATGTTATAGGAAGGGTCTCAGGTTTGGTATTAGAAGCATTGAGATATCACATCTCATGCTATAGGAAGGGTCTCAGGATTGGAATGGGAAGGACTTGGATATCACATCTCATGCTATAGGGAGGGTCTCAAGTTTGATAGAAGCATTGAGATATCACATTTCATGATATCGGAAGGGTCTCAAGATTGGAATGGGAAGGAGTTGGATATCACATCTCATGATAAAGGAAGGGTCTAAGGTTTGGAAGGGGAAGGATTAGGACATCACATCTCATGTTATAGGACGGGTCTCAGGTTTGGTATTAGAAGCATTGAGATATCAAGTCTCATGGTATAGGAAGGGTCTCAGGATTAGAATGGGAAGGATTTTGATATCACATCTCATGCCATAATATGGGTCTCAGGTTTGGTAGAAGCATTGGGATATCACATCTCATGCTATAGGAAGGGTCTCAGGATTGGAATGGGAAGGACTTGGATATCACATCTCATGCTATAGGAAGGCTCTCAGGTTTGCAAGGGGAAAGAGTTGGATATCACATTTCATGTTAGATGTAGGATCTCAGGTTTGGTATTAGAAGCATTGAGATATCACATATGCTATCAGAAGGATCTCAGGTTTGGTATAGAAGCATTGAGATATCATATCTTATGCTATCAGAAGGGTCTCAGGATTGGAATGGGATGGAGTTGGATATCACATCTCATGCTATAGGAAGGGTCTCAGGATTGGAATGGGAAGGAGTTGGATATCACATCTCATGTTATAGGAAAGGTCTCAGGTTTGGTATAAACATTGAGATATCACATCTCTACCATCGGAAGTGTCTCAGGATTGGAATGGGAAGGAGTTGGATATCCCATCTCATGTTATAGGACGGGTCTCAGGTTTTTTATTAAAATCATTGAGATATCATATTGCATGCTGTAGGAAGGGTCTAAGGATTGGAATGGGAAGGAGTTGGATATTCCCATCTCTTGTTATAGGAAGGGTCTCAGGTTTGGTATTAGAAGCATTGAGATATCACATCTCATGCTATAGGAAGGGTCTCAGGATTGGAATGGGAAGGACTTGGATATCACATCTCATGCTATAGGGAGGGTCTCAAGTTTGATAGAAGCATTGAGAATTCACATTTCATGATATCGGAAAGGGTCTCAAGATTGGAATGGGAAGGAGTTGGATATCACATCTCATGATAAAGGAAGGGTCTAAGGTTTGGAAGGGGAAGGATTTGGATATCACATCTCATGTTATAGGACGGGTCTCAGGTTTGGTATTAGAAGCATTGAGATATCAAGTCTCATGGTATAGGAAGGGTCTCAGGATTAGAATGGGAAGGAGTTTGATATCACATCTCATGCCATAATATGGGTCTCGGTTTGGTAGAAGCATTGGGATATCACATCTCATGCTATCGGAAGGGTATCGGGATTGGATTTGGAAGGAGTTGGATATCCCATCTCATGCTATAGGAAGGGTCTCAGGTTGGAATGGGAAGGAGTTGGATATCACATCTCATGTTATAGGAAGGGTCTCAGGATTGGAATGGGAAGGACTTGGATATCACATCTCATGCTATAGGAAGGCTCTCAGGTTTGCAAGGGGAAAGAGTTGGATATCACATTTCATGTTAGATGTAGGATCTCAGGTTTGGTATTAGAAGCATTGAGATATCACATATGCTATCAGAAGGATCTCAGGTTTGGTAAAGAAGCATTGAGATATCATATCTTATGCTATCAGAAGGGTCTCAGGATTGGAATGGGATGGAGTTGGATATCACATCTCATGCTATAGGAAGGGTCTCAGGATTGGAATGGGAAGGAGTTGGATATCACATCTCATGTTATAGGAAAGGTCTCAGGTTTGGTATAAACATTGAGATATCACATCTCTACCATCGGAAGTGTCTCAGGATTGGAATGGGAAGGAGTTGGAAATCCCATCTCATGTTATAGGACGGGTCTCAGGTTTTTTATTAAAATCATTGAGATATCATATTGCATGCTGTAGGAAGGGTCTAAGGATTGGAATGGGAAGGAGTTGGATATTCCCATCTCATGTTATAGGAAGGGTCTCAGGTTTGGTATTAGAAGCATTGAGATATCACATCTCATGCTATAGGAAGGGTCTCAGGATTGGAATGGGAAGGACTTGGATATCACATCTCATGCTATAGGGAGGGTCTCAAGTTTGATAGAAGCATTGAGATATCACATTTCATGATATCGGAAGGGTCTCAAGATTGGAATGGGAAGGAGTTGGATATCACATCTCATGATAAAGGAAGGGTCTAAGGTTTGGAAGGGGAAGGATTTGGATATCACATCTCATGTTATAGGACGGGTCTCAGGTTTGGTATTAGAAGCATTGAGATATCAAGTCTCATGGTATAGGAAGGGTCTCAGGAATAGAATGGGAAGGAGTTTGATATCACATCTCATGCCATAATATGGGTCTCAGGTTTGGTAGAAGCATTGGGATATCACATCTCATGCTATCGGAAGGGTATCGGGATTGGATTTGGAAGGAGTTGGATATCCCATCTCATGCTATAGGAAGGGTCTCAGGTTGGAATGGGAAGGAGTTGGATATCACATCTCATGTTATAGGAAGGGTCTCAGGATTGGAATGGGAAGGACTTGGATATCACATCTCATGCTATAGGAAGGCTCTCAGGTTTGCAAGGGGAAAGAGTTGGATATCACATTTCATGTTAGAGGTAGGATCTCAGGTTTGGTATTAGAAGCATTGAGATATCACATCTCATGCTATCAGAAGGATCTCAGGTTTGGTATTAGAAGTATTGAGATATCACATCTCATGCTATAGGAAGGGTCTCAGGATTGGAATGGGAAGGAGTTGGATATCACATCTCATGCTATAGGGAAGGTCTCAGGATTGGAATGGGAAGGACTTAGATATCACATATCATGCTATAGGGAGGGTCTCAGTTTTGATATTAGAAGCATTGAGATATCACATCTCATGCTATCAGAAGTGTCTCAGGATTGGAATGGGAAGGAGCTGGATATCACATCTCATGCTAAAGGAAGGGTCTCAGGTTTGGAACGGGAAGGAGTTGGATATCACATCTCATGTTATAGGAAGGGTCTCAGGTTTGGTATAAACATTGAGATATCACATCTCTGCTATCGGACGTGTCTCAGGATTGGAATGGGAAGGAGTTGGATATCCCATCTCATGTTATAGGACGGGTCTCAGGTTTTTTATTAGAATCATTGAGATATCATATTGCATGCTGTAGGAAGGGTCTAAGGATTGGAATGGGAAGGACTTGGATATCACATCTCATGCTATAGATAGGCTCTCAGGTTTGGAAAGTGAAGGAGTTGGATATCACATTTCATGTTAGAGGAAGGATCTCAGGTTTGGTATAAGCATTGAGATATCACATCTCATGCTATAGGAAGGGTCTCAGGATTGGAATGGAAGGAGTTGGATATCACATCTCATGTTATAGGAAGGATCTCAGGTTTGGTATTAGAAGCATTGAGACATCACATCTCATGCTATAGGAAGGGTCTCAGGATTGGAATGGGAAGGAGTTGAATATGACATCTCATGCCGTAGGAAGGGTCTCAGGTTTGGTATAAACATTGAGATATCACATCTCTGCTATCAAAAGGGTCTCAGGATTGGAATTGGAAGGAGTTGGATATCCCATCTCATGCTATAGGGAGGGTCTCAAGTTTGATATTAGAAGCTTTGAGATATCACATCTCATGATATCGGAAGGGTCTCAGGATTGGAATGGGAAGGAGTTGGATATCACATCTCATGATAAAGGAAGGGTCTAAGGTTTGGAAGGGGAAGGATTTGGATATCACATCTCATGTTATATTACGGGTCTCAGGTTTGGTATTAGAAGCATTGAGATATCAAGTCTCATAGTATAGGAAGGGTCTCATAATTGGAATGGGAAGGAGTTGGATATCCCATCTCATGTTATAGGAAGAGTCTCTGGTTTGGTATTAGAATCATTGAGATATTCACATCGCATGCTGTAGGAAGGGTCTAAGGATTGGAATGGGATGGACTTGGATATCACATCTCATGCTATAGGTAGGCTCTCAGGTTTGGTATAAGCATTGAGATATCACATCTCAAGCTATAGGAAGGGTCTCAGTATTGGAATGGGAAGGACTTGGATATCACATCTCATGCTATAGGAAGGCTCTCAGGTTTGGAAGGGGAAAGAGTTGGATATCTCATTTCATGTTAGAGGTAGGATCTCAGGTTTGGTATTAGAGGCATTGAGATATCACATCTCATGCTATCAGAAGGGTCTCAGGAATGGAATGGGAAGGAGTTAGATATCACATCTCATGCTAAAGGGGGGGTCTCAGGTTTGGAAGGGGAAGGATTTGGATATCACATCTCATGTTATAGGAAGGATCTCAGGTTTGGTATTAGAAGCATTGAGATATCACATCTCATGCTATCGGAAGGATCTCAGGTTTGGTATTAGAAGCATTGAGATATCGCATCTCATGCTATCAGAAGAGTCTCAGGATTGGAATAGGAAGGAGTTGGATATCACATTTCATGCTAAAGGGAGGGTCTCAGGTTTGGAAGGGGAAGGATTTGGATATCACATCTCATGTTATCGGAAGGATCTCACGTTTGGTATTAGAAGTATTAAGATATCATATCTCATGCTATAGGAAGGGTCTCAGGATTGGAATGGGAAGGAGTTGGATATCACATCTCATGCTATAGGGAGGGTCTCAGGATTGGAATGGGAAGGACTTAGATATCACATATCATGCTATAGGGAGGGTCTCAGTTTTGATATTAGAAGCATTGAGATATCACATCTCATGCTATCAGAAGTGTCTCAGGATTGGAATGGGAAGGAGCTGGATATCACATCTCATGGTCTCAGAAGGAAGGGTCTCAGGTTTGGAACGAGAAGGATTTGGATATCACATCTCATGTTATAGGAAGGGTCTCAGGTTTGGTATAAGCATTGAGATATCACATCTCTGCTATCGGAAGTGTCTCAGGATTGGAATGGGAAGGAGTTGGATATCCCATCTCATGTTATAGGACGGGTCTCAGGTTTGTTATTAGAATCATTGAGATATCATATTGCATGCTGTAGGAAGGGTCTAAGGGTTGGAATGTGAAGGACTTGGATATCACATCTCATGCTATAGATAGGCTCTTAGGTTTGGAAAGGGAAGGAGTTGGATATCACATTTCATGTTAGAGGAAGGATCTCAGGTTTGGTATTAGAAGCATTGAGATATCACATCTTATGCTATAGGAAGGGTCTCAGGATTGGAATGGGAAGCAGTTGGATATGACATATGCTATAGGAAGGGTCTCAGGTTTGGTATAAGCATTGAGATATCACATCTCATGCTATAGGACGGGTCTCAGGATTGGAATGGAAGGAGTTGGATATCACATCTCATGTTATAGGAAGGATCTCAGGTTTGGTATTAGAAGCATTGTGACATCACATCTCATGCTATAGGAAGGGTCTCAGGGTTGGAATGGGAAGGAGTTGGATATCACATCTCATCCAATAGGAAGGGTCTCAGGTTTGGAATGGGAAGGAATTGGATATCACATCTCATGTTATAGGAAGGATCTCAGGTTTGGTATTAGAAGCATTGAGATATCACATCTCATGCTATAGGAAGGGTCTCAGGATTGGAATGTGAAGGATTTGGATATCACATCTCATGCTAAAGGAAGGGTCTCAGGTTTGGTAGAAGCATTGAGATATCACGTCGCTGCTATCGGAAGGGTCTCAGGATTGGATTGGGAAGGAGTTGGATATCCCTTCTCATGCTATAGGAAGGGTCTCAGGATTTGAATGGCAAGGAGTTGGATATCACATCTCATGCCATAGGAAGGGTCTCAGGTTTGGTATAAGCATTGAGATATCACATCTCTGCTATCGGAAGGGTCTCAGGATTGGATTGGGAAGGAGTTGGATATCCCTTCTCATGCTATAGGAAGTGTCTCAGGTTGGAATGGGAAGGAGTTGGATATCACATCTCATGTTATAGGAAGGGTCTCAGGATTGGAATGGGAAGGATTTGGATATCACATCTCTTGCTATAGGAAGGGTCTCAGGATTGGAATGGGTAGGAGTTGGATATTACTTTCTTGCTATAGGAAGGGTCTCATGTTTGGAATGGGAAGGAGTTGGATATCACATATGCTATAGTTAGTGTCTCAGGTTTGGAACGGGAAGGAGTTGGATATCACAGCTCATGTTATAGGAAGGGTCTCAGGTTTGGTATAAGCATTGAGATATCACATCTCTGCTATCGGAAGCGGCTCAGGATTGGAATGGGAAGGAGTTGGATATCCCATCTCATGTTATAGGAAGAGTCTCTGGTTTGGTATTAGAATCATTGAGATATCTGTGATTTACGTGGCTGTGAAAGCTGTGTCTCCCCTTTCTCTTTTCTTCCCTCCACACTCTCCTCACCTGAGTCCTCAGAGTCACCGGTGTTCTGTAGGTTTCGCCGGCTCAGGTAATCCCGTTGTTTTTTAGGTAGCACTTGCCTGTCTCGGTGAGAAGCCACAGTGACCGCTGACTGGACAGCCGTCCTGGGACCCCTTGACCGGGAACAGGCCGGACAAGAAAGGGAAAAACCCACAAGTGGGAAAAAACCCTTAGGAAGTTCTGGTAAAGAGGAGTGGGACGAATCGAACTGGAAGCTGATGCGTGATCCACTGGTTAGAACTCAGGAGGGATATCCAATGCTCCAAAGAATGGTGGAAGGAACCAGGCCACGGATAAGTTGGGAGCGGTGAGAGAAAGAGAAAAGAAAACTGATGGACAGAGAAAAAAGGAAAACTGGAGAGCCGCGAGAGAAAAGAGCGGCAAAGCGAAAGGATAAAAATAGCACGCCCGCCGCCGGAGCGGCGAGTCTAGAAAGAGAAAAAACGAAGAAGAGCCGAAGGATCGGCAAGTACAAAATGCTGCAAAAAGCAAAAAACTGCCGCTGTAATCAAACAGCGAAATAGGTAAGAGGAAAAGAACTCCTATACCAAAAATGAGGAGTGAGCAAGCAAAGGAGACCCGCTGCAAGTCGAGGCTAGCAGAGGGCAACGCTGGAGAGCGCAAAAACACGAGCCGCTGGAGAGAGCGCCAGCAACGGTTGAAACGCAGCGACTGTCGGGCTTGGATGACAGATAAACTGCCGGCAGTGCTGTGATTGGTGGTGGTAGGTACTAGATACAAAGAAAGGACTAAATGGCTCTACCTGCCGGAGAGCCTCCAACGTGGAAGGAGCCGCCATCCGCGGTAGCGGTTGCGGATGACAATATCACATCGCATGCTGTAGGAAGGGTCTAAGGATTGGAATGGGATGGACTTGGATATCACATCTCATATTATAGGTAGGCTCTCAGGTTTGGTATAAGCATTGAGATATCACATCTCATGCTATAGGAAGGGTCTCAGGATTGGAATGGGAAGGAATTGGATATCACATCTCAGGCTATAGGAAGGGTCTCAGGATTGGAATGGGAAGGAGTTGGATATCACATCTCATGCTATAGGGAGGGTCTCAAGTTTGGTATAAGCATTGAGATATCACATCTCATGCTATAGGAAGGGTCTCAGGATTGGAATGGGAAGGAGTTGGATATCAAATCTCATGCTATAGGAAGGGTCTCAGGATTGGAATGGGAAGGAGTTGAATATGACATCTCATGCCGTAGGAAGGGTCTCAGGTTTGGTATAAACATTGAGATATCACATCTCTGCTATCAAAAGGGTCTCAGGATTGGAATTGGAAGGAGTTGGATATCCCATCTCATGTTATAGGAAGAGTCTCAGGTTTGGTATTAGAAGCATTGAGATATCACATCTCATGCTATAGGAAGTGTCTCAGGATTGGAATGGGAAGGACTTGGATATCACATCTCATGCTATAGGTAGGGTCTCAAGTTTGACATTAGAAGCATTGAGATATCACATCTCATGCTATAGGAAGGGTCTGAGGATTGGAATGGGAAGGAGTTGGATATCAGATCTCATGTTATAGGAAGGATCTCAGGTGTGGTATAAGCATTGAGATATCACATCTCTGCTATCGGAAGGGTCTCAATATTGGAATGGGAAGGAGTTGGATATTCCCATCTCATGTTATAGGAACGGTCTCAGGTTTGGTATTAGAAGCATTGAGATATCACATCTCATGCTATAGGAAGGGTCTCAGGATTGGAATGGGAAGGACTTGGATATCACATCTCATGCTATAGGGAGGGTCTCAAGTTTGATATTAGAAGCTTTGAGATATCACATCTCATGATATCGGAAGGGTCTCAGGATTGGAATGGGAAGGAGTTGGATATCACATCTCATGATAAAGGAAGGGTCTAAGGTTTGGAAGGGGAAGGATTTGGATATCACATCTCATGTTATATTACGGGTCTCAGGTTTGGTATTAGAAGCATTGAGAAATCAAGTCTCATAGTATAGGAAGGGTCTCAGAATTGGAATGGGAAGGAGTTGGATATCCCATGTCATGTTATAGGAAGAGTCTCTGGTTTGGTATTAGAATCATTGAGATATTCACATCGCATGCTGTAGGAAGGGTCTAAGGATTGGAATGGGATGGACTTGGATATCACATCTCATGCTATAGGTAGGCTCTCAGGTTTGGTATAAGCATTGAGATATCACATCTCATGCTATAGGAAGGGTCTCAGTATTGGAATGGGAAGGACTTGGATATCACATCTCATGCTATAGGAAGGCTCTCAGGTTTGGAAGGGGAAAGAGTTGGATATCTCATTTCATGTTAGAGGTAGGATCTCAGGTTTGGTATTAGAGGCATTGAGATATCACATCTCATGCTATCAGAAGGGTCTCAGGAATGGAATGGGAAGGAGTTAGATATCACATCTCATGCTAAAGGGAGGGTCTCAGGTTTGGAAGGGGAAGGATTTGGATATCACATCTCATGTTATAGGAAGGATCTCAGGTTTGGTATTAGAAGCATTGAGATATCACATCTCATGCTATCGGAAGGATCTCAGGTTTGGTATTAGAAGCATTGAGATATCGCATCTCATGCATCAGAAGAGTCTCAGGATTGGAATAGGAAGGAGTTGGATATCACATTTCATGCTAAAGGGAGGGTCTCAGGTTTGGAAGGGGAAGGATTTGGATATCACAACTCATGTTATCGGAAGGATCTCACGTTTGGTATTAGAAGTATTGAGATATCATATCTCATGCTATAGGAAGGGTCTCAGGATTGGAATGGGAAGGAGTTGGATATCACATCTCATGCTATAGGGAGGGTCTCAGGATTGGAATGGGAAGGACTTAGATATCACATATCATGCTATAGGGAGGGTCTCAGTTTTGATATTAGAAGCATTGAGATATCATATCTCATGCTATCGGAAGTGTCTCAGGATTGGAATGGGAAGGAGCTGGATATCACATCTCATGCTAAAGGAAGGGTCTCAGGTTTGGAACGAGAAGGATTTGGATATCACATCTCATGTTATAGGAAGGGTCTCAGGTTTGGTATAAGCATTGAGATATCACATCTCTGCTATCGGAAGTGTCTCAGGATTGGAATGGGAAGGAGTTGGATATCCCATCTCATGTTATAGGACGGGTCTCAGGTTTGTTATTAGAATCATTGAGATATCATATTGCATGCTGTAGGAAGGGTCTAAAGGTTGGAATGTGATGGACTTGGATATCACATCTCATGCTATAGATAGGCTCTTAGGTTTGGAAAGGGAAGGAGTTGGATATCACATTTCATGTTAGAGGAAGGATCTCAGGTTTGGTATTAGAAGCATTGAGATATCACATCTCATGCTATAGGAAGGGTCTCAGGTTTGGTATAAGCATTGAGATATCACATCTCATGCTATAGGACGGGTCTCAGGATTGGAATGGAAGGAGTTGGATATCACATCTCATGTTATAGGAAGGATCTCAGGTTTGGTATTAGAAGCATTGAGACATCACATCTCATGCTATAGGAAGGGTGTCAGGGTTGGAATAGGAAGGAGTTGGATATCACATCTCATCCAATAGGAAGGGTCTCAGGTTTGGAATGGGAAGGAATTGGATATCACATCTCATGTTATAGGAAGGATCTCAGGTTTGGTATTAGAAGCATTGAGATATCACATCTCATGCTATAGGAAGGGTCTCAGGATTGGAATGTGAAGGATTTGGATATCACATCTCATGCTAAAGGAAGGGTCTCAGGTTTGGTAGAAGCATTGAGATATCACGTCGCTGCTATCGGAAGGGTCTCAGGATTGGATTGGGAAGGAGTTGGATATCCCTTCTCATGCTATAGGAAGGGTCTCAGGATTTGAATGGCAAGGAGTTGGATATCACATCTCATGCCATAGGAAGGGTCCCAGGTTTGGTATAAGCATTGAGATATCACATCTCTGCTATCGGAAGGGTCTCAGGATTGGATTGGGAAGGAGTTGGATATCCCTTCTCATGCTATAGGAAGTTTCTCAGGTTGGAATGGGAAGGAGTTGGATATCACATCTCATGTTATAGGAAGGGTCTCAGGATTGGAATGGGAAAGATTTGGATATCACATCTCTTGCTATAGGAAGGGTCTCAGGATTGGAATGGGTAGGAGTTGGATATTACTTTCTTGCTATAGGAAGGGTCTCATGTTTGGAATGGGAAGGAGTTGGATATCACATATGCTATAGTTAGTGTCTCAGGTTTGGAACGGGAAGGAGTTGGATATCACATCTCATGTTATAGGAAGGGTCTCAGGTTTGGTATAAGCATTGAGATATCACATCTCTGCTATCGGAAGCGGCTCAGGATTGGAATGGGAAGGAGTTGGATATCCCATCTCATGTTATAGGAAGAGTCTCTGGTTTGGTATTAGAATCATTGAGATATCACATCGCATGCTGTAGGAAGGGTCTAAGGATTGGAATGGGATGGACTTGGATATCACATCTCATGTTATAGGTAGGCTCTCAGGTTTGGTATAAGCATTGAGATATCACATCTCATGCTATAGGAAGGGTCTCAGGATTGGAATGGAAAGTAATTGGATATCACATCTCAGGCTATAGGAAGGGTCTCAGGATTGGAATGGGAAGGAGTTGGATATCACATCTCATGCTATAGGAAGGGTCTCAGGTTTGGTATAAGCATTGAGATATCACATCTCATGCTATAGGAAGGGTCTCAGGATTGGAATGGAAGGAGTTGGATATCACATCTCATGTTATAGGAAGGATCTCAGGTTTGGTATTAGAAGCATTGAGACATCACATCTCATGCTATAGGAAGGGTCTCAGGATTGGAATGGGAAGGAGTTGGATATCAAATCTCATGCTATAGGAAGGGTCTCAGGATTGGAATGGGAAGGAGTTGAATATGACATCTCATGCCGTAGGAAGGGTCTCAGGTTTGGTATAAACATTGAGATATCACATCTCTGCTATCAAAAGGGTCTCAGGATTGGAATTGGAAGGAGTTGGATATCCCATCTCATGTTATAAGAAGAGTCTCAGGTTTGGTATTAGAAGCATTGAGATATCACATCTCATGCTATAGGAAGTGTCTCAGGATTGGAATGGGAAGGACTTGGATATCACATCTCATGCTATAGGTAGGGTCTCAAGTTTGACATTAGAAGCATTGAGATATCACATCTCATGCTATAGGAAGGGTCTGAGGATTGGAATGGGAAGGAGTTGGATATCACATCTCCTGCTATGGGAAGGGTCTCAGGTTTGGTATAAGCAGTGAGATATCACATCTCATGCTATAGGAAGTGTCTCAGGATTGGAATGGGAAGGAGTTGGATATCACATCTCATGTTATAGGAAGGATCTCAGGTGTGGTATAAGCATTGAGATATCACATCTCTGCTATCGGAAGGGTCTCAAGATTGGAATGGGAAGGAGTTGGATATTCACATCTCATGTTATAGGAAGGGTCTCAGGTTTGGTATTAGAAGCATTGAGATATCACATCTCATGCTATAGGAAGGGTCTCAGGATTGGAATGGGAAGGACTTGCATATCACATCTCATGCTATAGGGAGGGTCTCAAGTTTGATATTAGAAGCTTTGAGATATCACATCTCATGATATCGGAAGGGTCTCAGGATTGGAATGGGAAGGAGTTGGATATCACATCTCATGATAAAGGATGGGTCTAAGGTTTGGAAGGGGAAGGATTTGGATATCACATCTCATGTTATATTACGGGTCTCAGGTTTGGTATTAGAAGCATTGAGATATCAAGTCTCATAGTATAGGAAGGGTCTCAGAATTGGAATGGGAAGGAGTTGGATATCCCATATGTTATAGGAAGAGTCTCTGGTTTGGTATTAGAATCATTGAGATATTCACATCGCATGCTGTAGGAAGGGTCTAAGGATTGGAATGGGATGGACTTGGATATCACATCTCATGCTATAGGTAGGCTCTCAGGTTTGGTATAAGCATTGAGATATCACATCTCATGCTATAGGAAGGGTCTCAGAATTGGAATGGGAAGGAGTTGGATATCACATCTCAAGCTATAGGAAGGGTCTCAGTATTGGAATGGGAAGGACTTGGATATCACATCTCATGCTATAGGAAGGCTCTCAGGTTTGGAAGGGGAAAGAGTTGGATATCTCATTTCATGTTAGAGGTAGGATCTCAGGTTTGGTATTAGAGGCATTGAGATATCACATCTCATGCTATCAGAAGGGTCTCAGGAATGGAATGGGAAGGAGTTAGATATCACATCTCATGCTAAAGGGAGGGTCTCAGGTTTGGAAGGGGAAGGATTTGGATATCACATCTCATGTTATAGGAAGGATCTCAGGTTTGGTATTAGAAGCATTGAGATATCACATCTCGCTATCGGAAGGATCTCAGGTTTGGTATTAGAAGCATTGAGATATCACATCTCATGCTATCAGAAGAGTCTCAGGATTGGAATAGGAAGGAGTTGGATATCACATTTCATGCTAAAGGGAGGGTCTCAGGTTTGGAAGGGGAAGGATTTGGATATCACATCTCATGTTATCGGAAGGATCTCACGTTTGGTATTAGAAGTATTGAGATATCATATCTCATGCTATAGGAAGGGTCTCAGGATTGGAATGGGAAGGAGTTGGATATCACATCTCATGATATAGGGAGGGTCTCAGGATTGGAATGGGAAGGACTTAGATATCACATATCATGCTATAGGGAGGGTCTCAGTTTTGATATTAGAAGCATTGAGATATCACATCTCATGCTATCGGAAGTGTCTCAGGATTGGAATGGGAAGGAGCTGGATATCACATCTCATGCTAAAGGAAGGGTCTCAGGTTTGGAACGAGAAGGATTTGGATATCACATCTCATGTTATAGGAAGGGTCTCAGGTTTGGTATAAGCATTGAGATATCACATCTCTGCTATCGGAAGTGTTTCAGGATTGGAATGGGAAGGAGTTGGATATCCCATCTCATGTTATAGGACGGGTCTCAGGTTTGTTATTAGAATCATTGAGATATCATATTGCATGCTGTAGGAAGGGTCTAAGGGTTGGAATGTGAAGGACGGATATCACATCTCATGCTATAGATAGGCTCTTAGGTTTGGAAAGGGAAGGAGTTGGATATCACATTTCATGTTAGAGGAAGGATCTCAGGTTTGGTATTAGAAGCATTGAGATATCACATCTCATGCTATAGGAAGGGTCTCAGGATTGGAATGGGAAGCAGTTGGATATCACATCTCATGCTATAGGAAGGGTCTCAGGTTTGGTATAAGCATTGAGATATCACATCTCATGCTATAGGACGGGTCTCAGGATTGGAATGGAAGGAGTTGGATATCACATCTCATGTTATAGGAAGGATCTCAGGTTTGGTATTAGAAGCATTGAGACATCACATCTCATGCTATAGGAAGGGTCTCAGGGTTGGAATGGGAAGGAGTTGGATATCACATCTCATCCAATAGGAAGGGTCTCAGGTTTGGAATGGGAAGGAATTGGATATCACATCTCATGTTATAGGAAGGATCTCAGGTTTGGTAGAAGCATTGAGATATCACGTCGCTGCTATCGGAAGGGTCTCAGGATTGGATTGGGAAGGAGTTGGATATCCCTTCTCATGCTATAGGAAGGGTCTCAGGATTTGAATGGCAAGGAGTTGGATATCACATCTCATCCAATAGGAAGGGTCTCAGGTTTGGAATGGGAAGGAATTGGATATCACATCTCATGTTATAGGAAGGATCTCAGGTTTGGTAGAAGCATTGAGATATCACGTCGCTGCTATCGGAAGGGTCTCAGGATTGGATTGGGAAGGAGTTGGATATCCCTTCTCATGCTATAGGAAGGGTCTCAGGATTTGAATGGCAAGGAGTTGGATATCACATCTCATGCCATAGGAAGGGTCTCAGGTTTGGATTGGGAAGGAGTTGGATATCCCTTCTCATGCTATAGGAAGTGTCTCAGGTTGGAATGGGAAGAAGTTGGATATCACATCTCATGTTATAGGAAGGGTCTCAGGATTGGAATGGGAAGGATTTGGATATCACATCTCTTGCTATAGGAAGGGTCTCAGGATTGGAATGGGTAGGAGTTGGATATTACTTTCTTGCTATAGGAAGGGTCTCATGTTTGGAATGGGAAGGAGTTGGATATCACATATGCTATAGTTAGTGTCTCAGGTTTGGAACGGGAAGGAGTTGGATATCACATCTCATGTTATAGGAAGGGTCTCAGGTTTGGTATAAGCATTGAGATATCACATCTCTGCTATCGGAAGCGGCTCAGGATTGGAATGGGAAGGAGTTGGATATCCCATCTCATGTTATAGGAAGAGTCTCTGGTTTGGTATTAGAATAATTGAGATATCACATCGCATGCTGTAGGAAGGGTCTAAGGATTGGAATGGGATGGACTTGGATATCACATCTCATGTTATAGGTAGGCTCTCAGGTTTGGTATAAGCATTGAGATATCACATCTCATGCTATAGGAAGGGTCTCAGGATTGGAATGGGAAGTAATTGGATATCACATCTCATGCTATAGGAAGGGTCTCAGGTTTGGTATAAGCATTGAGATATCACATCTCATGCTATAGGACGGGTCTCAGGATTGGAATGGAAGGAGTTGGATATCACATCTCATGTTATAGGAAGGATCTCAGGTTTGGTATTAGAAGCATTGAGACATCACATCTCATGCTATAGGAAGGGTCTCAGGGTTGGAATGGGAAGGAGTTGGATATCACATCTCATCCAATAGGAAGGGTCTCAGGTTTGGAATGGGAAGGAATTGGATATCACATCTCATGTTATAGGAAGGATTTCAGGTTTGGTATTAGAAGCATTGAGATATCACATCTCATGCTATAGGAAGGGTCTCAGGATTGGAATGTGAAGGATTTGGATATCACATCTCATGCTAAAGGAAGGGTCTCAGGTTTGGTAGAAGCATTGAGATATCACGTCGCTGCTATCGGAAGGGTCTCAGGATTGGATTGGGAAGGAGTTGGATATCCCTTCTCATGCTATAGGAAGGGTCTCAGGATTTGAATGGCAAGGAGTTGGATATCGCATCTCATGCCATAGGAAGGGTCTCAGGTTTGGTATAAGCATTGAGATATCACATCTCTGCTATCGGAAGGGTCTCAGGATTGGATTGGGAAGGAGTTGGATATCCCTTCTCATGCTATAGGAAGTGTCTCAGGTTGGAATGGGAAGAAGTTGGATATCACATCTCATGTTATAGGAAGGGTCTCAGGATTGGAATGGGAAGGATTTGGATATCACATCTCTTGCTAAAGGAAGGGTCTCAGGATTGGAATGGGTAGAAGTTGGATATTACTTTCTTGCTATAGGAAGGGTCTCATGTTTGGAATGGGAAGGAGTTGGATATCACATATGCTATAGTTAGTGTCTCAGGTTTGGAACGGGAAGGAGTTGGATATCACATCTCATGTTATAGGAAGGGTCTCAGGTTTGGTATAAGCATTGAGATATCACATCTCTGCTATCGGAAGCGGCTCAGGATTGGAATGGGAAGGAGTTGGATATCCCATCTCATGTTATAGGAAGAGTCTCTGGTTTGGTATTAGAATCATTGAGATATCACATCGCATGCTGTAGGAAGGGTCTAAGGATTGGAATGGGATGGACTTGGATATCACATCTCATGTTATAGGTAGGCTCTCAGGTTTGGTATAAGCATTGAGATATCACATCTCATGCTATAGGAAGGGTCTCAGGATTGGAATGGGAAGGAATCGGATATCACATCTCAGGCTATAGGAAGGGTCTCAGGATTGGAATGGGAAGGAGTTGGATATCACATCTCATGCTATAGGAAGGGTCTCAGGTTTGGTATAAGCATTGATATATCACATCTCATGCTATAGGAAGGATCTCAGGATTGGAATGGAAGGAGTTGGATATCACATCTCATGTTATAGGAAGGATCTCAGGTTTGGTATTAGAAGCATTGAGACATCACATCTCATGCTATAGGAAGGGTCTCAGGATTGGAATGGGAAGGAGTTGGATATCAAATCTCATGCTATAGGAAGGGTCTCAGGATTGGAATGGGAAGGAGTTGAATATGACATCTCATGCCGTAGGAAGGGTCTCAGGTTTGGTATAAACATTGAGATATCACATCTCTGCTATCAAAAGGGTCTCAGGATTGGAATTGGAAGGAGTTGGATATCCCATCTCATGTTATAGGAAGAGTCTCAGGTTTGGTATTAGAAGCATTGAGATATCACATCTCATGCTATAGGAAGTGTCTCAGGATTGGAATGGGAAGGACTTGGATATCACATCTCATGCTATATGTAGGGTCTCAAGTTTGACATTAGAAGCATTGAGATATCACATCTCATGCTATAGGAAGGGTCTGAGGATTGGAATGGGAAGGAGTTGGATATCACATCTCCTGCTATGGGAAGGGTCTCAGGTTTGGTATAAGCAGTGAGATATCACATCTCATGCTATAGGAAGTGTCTCAGGATTGGAATGGGAAGGAGTTGGATATCACATCTCATGTTATAGGAAGGATCTCAGGTGTGGTATAAGCATTGAGATATCACATCTCTGCTATCGGAAGGGTCTCAAGATTGGAATGGGAAGGAGTTGGATATTCCCATCTCATGTTATAGGAAGGGTCTCAGGTTTGGTATTAGAAGCATTGAGATATCACATCTCATGCTATAGGAAGGGTCTCAGGATTGGAATGGGAAGGACTTGGATATCACATCTCATGCTATAGGGAGGGTCTCAAGTTTGATATTAGAAGCTTTGAGATATCACATCTCATGATATCGGAAGGGTCTCAGGATTGGAATGGGAAGGAGTTGGATATCACATCTCATGATAAAGGAAGGGTCTAAGGTTTGGAAGGGGAAGGATTTGGATATCACATCTCATGTTATATTATGGGTCTCAGGTTTGGTATTAGAAGCATTGAGATATCAAGTCTCATAGTATAGGAAGGGTCTCAGAATTGGAATGGGAAGGAGTTGGATATCCCATCTCATGTTATAGGAAGAGTCTCTGGTTTGGTATTAGAATCATTGAGATATTCACATCGCATGCTGTAGGAAGGGTCTAAGGATTGGAATGGGATGGACTTGGATATCACATCTCATGCTATAGGTAGGCTCTCAGGTTTGGTATAAGCATTGAGATATCACATCTCATGCTATAGGAAGGGTCTCAGAATTGGAATGGGAAGGAGTTGGATATCACATCTCAAGCTATAGGAAGGGTCTCAGTATTGGAATGGGAAGGACTTGGATATCACATCTCATGCTATAGGAAGGCTCTCAGGTTTGGAAGGGGAAAGAGTTGGATATCTCATTTCATGTTAGAGGTAGGATCTCAGGTTTGGTATTAGAGGCATTGAGATATCACATCTCATGCTATCAGAAGGGTCTCAGGAATGGAATGGGAAGGAGTTAGATATCACATCTCATGCTAAAGGGAGGGTCTCAGGTTTGGAAGGGGAAGGATTTGGATATCACATCTCATGTTATAGGAAGGATCTCAGGTTTGGTATTAGAAGCATTGAGATATCACATCTCATGCTATCGGAAGGATCTCAGGTTTGGTATTAGAAGCATTGAGATATCGCATCTCATGCATCAGAAGAGTCTCAGGATTGGAATAGGAAGGAGTTGGATATCACATTTCATGCTAAAGGGAGGGTCTCAGGTTTGGAAGGGGAAGGATTTGGATATCACAACTCATGTTATCGGAAGGATCTCACGTTTGGTATTAGAAGTATTGAGATATCATATCTCATGCTATAGGAAGGGTCTCAGGATTGGAATGGGAAGGAGTTGGATATCACATCTCATGCTATAGGGAGGGTCTCAGGATTGGAATGGGAAGGACTTAGATATCACATATCATGCTATAGGAAGGATCTCAGGTTTGGTATTAGAAGCATTGAGACATCACATCTCATGCTATAGGAAGGGTCTCAGGATTGGAATGGGAAGGAGTTGGATATCAAATCTCATACTATAGGAAGGGTCTCAGGATTGGAATGGGAAGGAGTTGAATATGACATCTCATGCCGTAGGAAGGGTCTCAGGTTTGGTATAAACATTGAGATATCACATCTCTGCTATCAAAAGGGTCTCAGGATTGGAATTGGAAGGAGTTGGATATCCCATCTCATGTTATAGGAAGAGTCTCAGGTTTGGTATTAGAAGCATTGAGATATCACATCTCATGCTATAGGAAGTGTCTCAGGATTGGAATGGGAAGGACTTGGATATCACATCTCATGCTATAGGTAGGGTCTCAAGTTTGACATTAGAAGCATTGAGATATCACATCTCATGCTATAGGAAGGGTCTGAGGATTGGAATGGGAAGGAGTTGGATATCACATCTCCTGCTATGGGAAGGGTCTCAGGTTTGGTATAAGCAGTGTTATATCACATCTCATGCTATAGGAAGTGTCTCAGGATTGGAATGGGAAGGAGTTGGATATCACATCTCATGTTATAGGAAGGATCTCAGGTGTGGTATAAGCATTGAGATATCACATCTCTGCTATCGGAAGGGTCTCAAGATTGGAATGGGAAGGAGTTGGATATTCGCATCTCATGTTATAGGAAGGGTCTCAGGTTTGGTATTAGAAGCATTGAGATATCACATCTCATGCTATAGGAAGGGTCTCAGGATTGGAATGGGAAGGACTTGGATATCACATCTCATGCTATAGGGAGGGTCTCAAGTTTGATATTAGAAGCTTTGAGATATCACATCTCATGATATCGGAAGGGTCTCAGGATTGGAATGGGAAGGAGTTGGATATCACATCTCATGATAAAGGACGGGTCTAAGGTTTGGAAGGGGAAGGATTTGGATATCACATCTCATGTTATATTACGGGTCTCAGGTTTGGTATTAGAAGCATTGAGATATCAAGTCTCATAGTATAGGAAGGGTCTCAGAATTGGAATGGGAAGGAGTTGGATATCCCATCTCATGTCCTGACATGTATATGTCAGGAAGAGTCTCTGGTTTGGTATTAGAATCATTGAGATATTCACATCGCATGCTGTAGGAAGGGTCTAAGGATTGGAATGGGATGGACTTGGATATCACATCTCATGCTATAGGTAGGCTCTCAGGTTTGGTATAAGCATTGAGATATCACATCTCATGCTATAGGAAGGGTCTCAGAATTGGAATGGGAAGGAGTTGGATATCACATCTCAAGCTATAGGAAGGGTCTCAGTATTGGAATGGGAAGGACTTGGATATCACATCTCATGCTATAGGAAGGCTCTCAGGTTTGGAAGGGGAAAGAGTTGGATATCTCATTTCATGTTAGAGGTAGGATCTCAGGTTTGGTATTAGAGGCATTGAGATATCACATCTCATGCTATCAGAAGGGTCTCAGGAATGGAATGGGAAGGAGTTAGATATCACATCTCATGCTAAAGGGAGGGTCTCAGGTTTGGAAGGGGAAGGATTTGGATATCACATCTCATGTTATAGGAAGGATCTCAGGTTTGGTATTAGAAGCATTGAGATATCACATCTCATGCTATCGGAAGGATCTCAGGTTTGGTATTAGAAGCATTGAGATATCACATCTCATGCTATCAGAAGAGTCTCAGGATTGGAAAAGGAAGGAGTTGGATATCACATTTCATGCTAAAGGGAGGGTCTCAGGTTTGGAAGGGGAAGGATTTGGATATCAAATCTCATGTTATCGGAAGGATCTCACGTTTGGTATTAGAAGTATTGAGATATCATATCTCATGCTATAGGAAGGGTCTCAGGATTGGAATGGGAAGGAGTTGGATATCACATCTCATGATATAGGGAGGGTCTCAGGATTGGAATGGGAAGGACTTAGATATCACATATCATGCTATAGGGAGGGTCTCAGTTTTGATATTAGAAGCATTGAGATATCACATCTCATGCTATCGGAAGTGTCTCAGGATTGGAATGGGAAGGAGCTGGATATCACATCTCATGCTAAAGGAAAGGTCTCAGGTTTGGAACGAGAAGGATTTGGATATCACATCTCATGTTATAGGAAGGGTCTCAAGTTTGGTATAAGCATTGAGATATCACATCTCTGCTATCGGAAGTGTCTCAGGATTGGAAAGGGAAGGAGTTGGATATCACATTTCATGTTAGAGGAAGGATCTCAGGTTTGGTATTAGAAGCATTGAGATATCACATCTCATGCTATAGGAAGGGTCTCAGGATTGGAATGGGAAGCAGTTGGATATCACATCTCATGCTATAGGAAGGGTCTCAGGTTTGGTATAAGCATTGAAATATCACATCTCATGCTATAGGACGGGTCTCAGGATTGGAATGGAAGGAGTTGGATATCACATCTCATGTTATAGGAAGGATCTCAGGTTTGGTATTAGAAGCTTTGAGACATCACATCTCATGCTATAGGAAGGGTCTCAGGGTTGGAATGGGAAGGAGTTGGATATCACATCTCATCCAATAGGAAGGGTCTCAGGTTTGGAATGGGAAGGAATTGGATATCACATCTCATGTTATAGGAAGGATTTCAGGTTTGGTATTAGAAGCATTGAGATATCACATCTCATGCTATAGGAAGGGTCTCAGGATTGGAATGTGAAGGATTTGGATATCACATCTCATGCTAAAGGAAGGGTCTCAGGTTTGGTAGAAGCATTGAGATATCACGTCGCTGCTATCGGAAGGGTCTCAGGATTGGATTGGGAAGGAGTTGGATATCCCTTCTCATGCTATAGGAAGGGTCTCAGGATTTGAATGGCAAGGAGTTGGATATCGCATCTCATGCCATAGGAAGGGTCTCAGGTTTGGTATAAGCATTGAGATATCACATCTCTGCTATCGGAAGGGTCTCAGGATTGGATTGGGAAGGAGTTGGATATCCCTTCTCATGCTATAGGAAGTGTCTCAGGTTGGAATGGGAAGAAGTTGGATATCACATCTCATGTTATAGGAAGGGTCTCAGGATTGGAATGGGAAGGATTTGGATATCACATCTCTTGCTAAAGGAAGGGTCTCAGGATTGGAATGGGTAGAAGTTGGATATTACTTTCTTGCTATAGGAAGGGTCTCATGTTTGGAATGGGAAGGAGTTGGATATCACATATGCTATAGTTAGTGTCTCAGGTTTGGAACGGGAAGGAGTTGGATATCACATCTCATGTTATAGGAAGGGTCTCAGGTTTGGTATAAGCATTGAGATATCACATCTCTGCTATCGGAAGCGGCTCAGGATTGGAATGGGAAGGAGTTGGATATCCCATCTCATGTTATAGGAAGAGTCTCTGGTTTGGTATTAGAATCATTGAGATATCACATCGCATGCTGTAGGAAGGGTCTAAGGATTGGAATGGGATGGACTTGGATATCACATCTCATGTTATAGGTAGGCTCTCAGGTTTGGTATAAGCATTGAGATATCACATCTCATGCTATAGGAAGGGTCTCAGGATTGGAATGGGAAGGAATCGGATATCACATCTCAGGCTATAGGAAGGGTCTCAGGATTGGAATGGGAAGGAGTTGGATATCACATCTCATGCTATAGGAAGGGTCTCAGGTTTGGTATAAGCATTGATATATCACATCTCATGCTATAGGAAGGATCTCAGGATTGGAATGGAAGGAGTTGGATATCACATCTCATGTTATAGGAAGGATCTCAGGTTTGGTATTAGAAGCATTGAGACATCACATCTCATGCTATAGGAAGGGTCTCAGGATTGGAATGGGAAGGAGTTGGATATCAAATCTCATGCTATAGGAAGGGTCTCAGGATTGGAATGGGAAGGAGTTGAATATGACATCTCATGCCGTAGGAAGGGTCTCAGGTTTGGTATAAACATTGAGATATCACATCTCTGCTATCAAAAGGGTCTCAGGATTGGAATTGGAAGGAGTTGGATATCCCATCTCATGTTATAGGAAGAGTCTCAGGTTTGGTATTAGAAGCATTGAGATATCACATCTCATGCTATAGGAAGTGTCTCAGGATTGGAATGGGAAGGACTTGGATATCACATCTCATGCTATATGTAGGGTCTCAAGTTTGACATTAGAAGCATTGAGATATCACATCTCATGCTATAGGAAGGGTCTGAAGATTGGAATGGGAAGGAGTTGGATATCACATCTCCTGCTATGGGAAGGGTCTCAGGTTTGGTATAAGCAGTGAGATATCACATCTCATGCTATAGGAAGTGTCTCAGGATTGGAATGGGAAGGACTTGGATATCACATCTCATGCTATATGTAGGGTCTCAAGTTTGACATTAGAAGCATTGAGATATCACATCTCATGCTATAGGAAGGGTCTGAAGATTGGAATGGGAAGGAGTTGGATATCACATCTCATGTTATAGGAAGGATCTCAGGTGTGGTATAAGCATTGAGATATCACATCTCTGCTATCGGAAGGGTCTCAAGATTGGAATGGGAAGGAGTTGGATATTCCCATCTCATGTTATAGGAAGGGTCTCAGGTTTGGTATTAGAAGCATTGAGATATCACATCTCATGCTATAGGAAGGGTCTCAGGATTGGAATGGGAAGGACTTGGATATCACATCTCATGCTATAGGGAGGGTCTCAAGTTTGATATTAGAAGCTTTGAGATATCACATCTCATGATATCGGAAGGGTCTCAGGATTGGAATGGGAAGGAGTTGGATATCACATCTCATGATAAAGGAAGGGTCTAAGGTTTGGAAGGGGAAGGATTTGGATATCACATCTCATGTTATATTACGGGTCTCAGGTTTGGTATTAGAAGCATTGAGATATCAAGTCTCATAGTATAGGAAGGGTCTCAGAATTGGAATGGGAAGGAGTTGGATATCCCATCTCATGTTATAGGAAGAGTCTCTGGTTTGGTATTAGAATCATTGAGATATTCACATCGCATGCTGTAGGAAGGGTCTAAGGATTGGAATGGGATGGACTTGGATATCACATCTCATGCTATAGGTAGGCTCTCAGGTTTGGTATAAGCATTGAGATATCACATCTCATGCTATAGGAAGGGTCTCAGAATTGGAATGGGAAGGAGTTGGATATCACATCTCAAGCTATAGGAAGGGTCTCAGTATTGGAATGGGAAGGACTTGGATATCACATCTCATGCTATAGGAAGGCTCTCAGGTTTGGAAGGGGAAAGAGTTGGATATCTCATTTCATGTTAGAGGTAGGATCTCAGGTTTGGTATTAGAGGCATTGAGATATCACATCTCATGCTATCAGAAGGGTCTCAGGAATGGAATGGGAAGGAGTTAGATATCACATCTCATGCTAAAGGGAGGGTCTCAGGTTTGGAAGGGGAAGGATTTGGATATCACATCTCATGTTATAGGAAGGATCTCAGGTTTGGTATTAGAAGCATTGAGATATCACATCTCATGCTATCGGAAGGATCTCAGGTTTGGTATTAGAAGCATTGAGATATCACATCTCATGCTATCAGAAGAGTCTCAGGATTGGAATAGGAAGGAGTTGGATATCACATTTCATGCTAAAGGGAGGGTCTCAGGTTTGGAAGGGGAAGGATTTGGATATCACATCTCATGTTATCGGAAGGATCTCACGTTTGGTATTAGAAGTATTGAGATATCATATCTCATGCTATAGGAAGGGTCTCAGGATTGGAATGGGAAGGAGTTGGATATCACATCTCATGCTATAGGGAGGGTCTCAGGATTGGAATGGGAAGGACTTAGATATCACATATCATGCTATAGGGAGGGTCTCAGTTTTGATATTAGAAGCATTGAGATATCACATCTCATGCTATCGGAAGTGTCTCAGGATTGGAATGGGAAGGAGCTGGATATCACATCTCATGCTAAAGGAAGGGTCTCAGGTTTGGAACGAGAAGGATTTGGATATCACATCTCATGTTATAGGAAGGGTCTCAGGTTTGGTATAAGCATTGAGATATCACATCTCTGCTATCGGAAGAGTCTCAGGATTGGAATGGGAAGGAGTTGGATATCCCATCTCATGTTATAGGACGGGTCTCAGGTTTGTTATTAGAATCATTGAGATATCATATTGCATGCTGTAGGAAGGGTCTAAGGGTTGGAATGTGAAGGACTTGGATATCACATCTCATGCTATAGATAGGCTCTTAGGTTTGGAAAGGGAAGGAGTTGGATATCACATTTCATGTTAGAGGAAGGATCTCAGGTTTGGTATTAGAAGCATTGAGATATCACATCTCATGCTATAGGAAGGGTCTCAGGATTGGAATGGGAAGCAGTTGGATATGACATCTCATGCTATAGGAAGGGTCTCAGGTTTGGTATAAGCATTGAGATATCACATCTCATGCTATAGGACGGGTCTCAGGATTGGAATGGAAGGAGTTGGATATCACATCTCATGTTATAGGAAGGATCTCAGGTTTGGTATTAGAAGCATTGAGACATCACATCTCATGCTATAGGAAGGGTCTCAGGGTTGGAATGGGAAGGAGTTGGTTATCACATCTCATCCAATAGGAAGGGTCTCAGGTTTGGAATGGGAAGGAATTGGATATCACATCTCATGTTATAGGAAGGATCTCAGGTTTGGTATTAGAAGCATTGAGATATCACATCTCATGCTATAGGAAGGGTCTCAGGATTGGAATGTGAAGGATTTGGATATCACATCTCATGCTAAAGGAAGGGTCTCAGGTATGGTAGAAGCATTGAGATATCACGTCGCTGCTATCGGAAGGGTCTCAGGATTGGATTGGGAAGGAGTTGGATATCCCTTCTCATGCTATAGGAAGGGTCTCAGGATTTGAATGGCAAGGAGTTGGATATCACATCTCATGCCATAGGAAGGGTCTCAGGTTTGGTATAAGCATTGAGATATCACATCTCTGCTATCGGAAGGGTCTCAGGATTGGATTGGGAAGGAGTTGGATATCCCTTCTCATGCTATAGGAAGGGTCTCAGGATTGGAATGGGAAGGAGTTGGATATCAAATCTCATGCTATAGGAAGGGTCTCAGGATTGGAATGGGAAGGAGTTGAATATGACATCTCATGCCGTAGGAAGGGTCTCAGGTTTGGTATAAACATTGAGATATCACATCTCTGCTATCAAAAGGGTCTCAGGATTGGAATTGGAAGGAGTTGGATATCCCATCTCATGTTATAGGAAGAGTCTCAGGTTTGGTATTAGAAGCATTGAGATATCACATCTCATGCTATAGGAAGTGTCTCAGGATTGGAATGGGAAGGACTTGGATATCACATCTCATGCTATATGTAGGGTCTCAAGTTTGACATTAGAAGCATTGAGATATCACATCTCATGCTATAGGAAGGGTCTGAAGATTGGAATGGGAAGGAGTTGGATATCACATCTCCTGCTATGGGAAGGGTCTCAGGTTTGGTATAAGCAGTGAGATATCACATCTCATGCTATAGGAAGTGTCTCAGGATTGGAATGGGAAGGACTTGGATATCACATCTCATGCTATATGTAGGGTCTCAAGTTTGACATTAGAAGCATTGAGATATCACATCTCATGCTATAGGAAGGGTCTGAAGATTGGAATGGGAAGGAGTTGGATATCACATCTCATGTTATAGGAAGGATCTCAGGTGTGGTATAAGCATTGAGATATCACATCTCTGCTATCGGAAGGGTCTCAAGATTGGAATGGGAAGGAGTTGGATATTCCCATCTCATGTTATAGGAAGGGTCTCAGGTTTGGTATTAGAAGCATTGAGATATCACATCTCATGCTATAGGAAGGGTCTCAGGATTGGAATGGGAAGGACTTGGATATCACATCTCATGCTATAGGGAGGGTCTCAAGTTTGATATTAGAAGCTTTGAGATATCACATCTCATGATATCGGAAGGGTCTCAGGATTGGAATGGGAAGGAGTTGGATATCACATCTCATGATAAAGGAAGGGTCTAAGGTTTGGAAGGGGAAGGATTTGGATATCACATCTCATGTTATATTACGGGTCTCAGGTTTGGTATTAGAAGCATTGAGATATCAAGTCTCATAGTATAGGAAGGGTCTCAGAATTGGAATGGGAAGGAGTTGGATATCCCATCTCATGTTATAGGAAGAGTCTCTGGTTTGGTATTAGAATCATTGAGATATTCACATCGCATGCTGTAGGAAGGGTCTAAGGATTGGAATGGGATGGACTTGGATATCACATCTCATGCTATAGGTAGGCTCTCAGGTTTGGTATAAGCATTGAGATATCACATCTCATGCTATAGGAAGGGTCTCAGAATTGGAATGGGAAGGAGTTGGATATCACATCTCAAGCTATAGGAAGGGTCTCAGTATTGGAATGGGAAGGACTTGGATATCACATCTCATGCTATAGGAAGGCTCTCAGGTTTGGAAGGGGAAAGAGTTGGATATCTCATTTCATGTTAGAGGTAGGATCTCAGGTTTGGTATTAGAGGCATTGAGATATCACATCTCATGCTATCAGAAGGGTCTCAGGAATGGAATGGGAAGGAGTTAGATATCACATCTCATGCTAAAGGGAGGGTCTCAGGTTTGGAAGGGGAAGGATTTGGATATCACATCTCATGTTATAGGAAGGATCTCAGGTTTGGTATTAGAAGCATTGAGATATCACATCTCATGCTATCGGAAGGATCTCAGGTTTGGTATTAGAAGCATTGAGATATCACATCTCATGCTATCAGAAGAGTCTCAGGATTGGAATAGGAAGGAGTTGGATATCACATTTCATGCTAAAGGGAGGGTCTCAGGTTTGGAAGGGGAAGGATTTGGATATCACATCTCATGTTATCGGAAGGATCTCACGTTTGGTATTAGAAGTATTGAGATATCATATCTCATGCTATAGGAAGGGTCTCAGGATTGGAATGGGAAGGAGTTGGATATCACATCTCATGCTATAGGGAGGGTCTCAGGATTGGAATGGGAAGGACTTAGATATCACATATCATGCTATAGGGAGGGTCTCAGTTTTGATATTAGAAGCATTGAGATATCACATCTCATGCTATCGGAAGTGTCTCAGGATTGGAATGGGAAGGAGCTGGATATCACATCTCATGCTAAAGGAAGGGTCTCAGGTTTGGAACGAGAAGGATTTGGATATCACATCTCATGTTATAGGAAGGGTCTCAGGTTTGGTATAAGCATTGAGATATCACATCTCTGCTATCGGAAGAGTCTCAGGATTGGAATGGGAAGGAGTTGGATATCCCATCTCATGTTATAGGACGGGTCTCAGGTTTGTTATTAGAATCATTGAGATATCATATTGCATGCTGTAGGAAGGGTCTAAGGGTTGGAATGTGAAGGACTTGGATATCACATCTCATGCTATAGATAGGCTCTTAGGTTTGGAAAGGGAAGGAGTTGGATATCACATTTCATGTTAGAGGAAGGATCTCAGGTTTGGTATTAGAAGCATTGAGATATCACATCTCATGCTATAGGAAGGGTCTCAGGATTGGAATGGGAAGCAGTTGGATATGACATCTCATGCTATAGGAAGGGTCTCAGGTTTGGTATAAGCATTGAGATATCACATCTCATGCTATAGGACGGGTCTCAGGATTGGAATGGAAGGAGTTGGATATCACATCTCATGTTATAGGAAGGATCTCAGGTTTGGTATTAGAAGCATTGAGACATCACATCTCATGCTATAGGAAGGGTCTCAGGGTTGGAATGGGAAGGAGTTGGTTATCACATCTCATCCAATAGGAAGGGTCTCAGGTTTGGAATGGGAAGGAATTGGATATCACATCTCATGTTATAGGAAGGATCTCAGGTTTGGTATTAGAAGCATTGAGATATCACATCTCATGCTATAGGAAGGGTCTCAGGATTGGAATGTGAAGGATTTGGATATCACATCTCATGCTAAAGGAAGGGTCTCAGGTATGGTAGAAGCATTGAGATATCACGTCGCTGCTATCGGAAGGGTCTCAGGATTGGATTGGGAAGGAGTTGGATATCCCTTCTCATGCTATAGGAAGGGTCTCAGGATTTGAATGGCAAGGAGTTGGATATCACATCTCATGCCATAGGAAGGGTCTCAGGTTTGGTATAAGCATTGAGATATCACATCTCTGCTATCGGAAGGGTCTCAGGATTGGATTGGGAAGGAGTTGGATATCCCTTCTCATGCTATAGGAAGTGTCTCAGGTTGGAATGGGAAGGAGTTGGATATCACATCTCATGTTATAGGAAGGGTCTCAGGATTGGAATGGGAAGGATTTGGATATCACATCTCTTGCTATAGGAAGGGTCTCAGGATTGGAATGGGTAGGAGTTGGATATTATTTTCTTGCTATAGGAAGGGTCTCATGTTTGGAATGGGAAGGAGTTGGATATCACATATGCTATAGTTAGTGTCTCAGGTTTGGAACGGGAAGGAGTTGGATATCACATCTCATGTTATAGGAAGGGTCTCAGGTTTGGTATAAGCATTGAGATATCACATCTCTGCTATCAGAAGCGGCTCAGGATTGGAATGGGAAGGAGTTGGATATCCCATCTCATGTTATAGGAAGAGTCTCTGGTTTGGTATTAGAATCATTGAGATATCACATCGCATGCTGTAGGAAGGGTCTAAGGATTGGAATGGGATGGACTTGGATATCACATCTCATGTTATAGGTAGGCTCTCAGGTTTGGTATAAGCATTGAGATATCACATCTCATGCTATAGGAAGGGTCTCAGGATTGGAATGGGAAGGAATTGGATATCACATCTCAGGCTATAGGAAGGGTCTCAGGATTGGAATGGGAAGGAGTTGGATATCACATCTCATGCTATAGGAAGGGTCTCAGGTTTGGTATAAGCATTGAGATATCACATCTCATGCTATAGGAAGGGTCTCAGGATTGGAATGGAAGTAGTTGGATATCACATCTCATGTTATAGGAAGGATCTCAGGTTTGGTATTAGAAGCATTGAGACATCACATCTCATGCTATAGGAAGGGTCTCAGGATTGGAATGGGAAGGAGTTGGATATCAAATCCCATGCTATAGGAAGGGTCTCAGGATTGGAATGGGAAGGAGTTGAATATGACATCTCATGCCGTAGGAAGGGTCTCAGGTTTGGTATAAACATTGAGATATCACATCTCTGCTATCAAAAGGGTCTCAGGATTGGAATTGGAAGGAGTTGGATATCCCATCTCATGTTATAGGAAGAGTCTCAGGTTTGGTATTAGAAGAATTGAGATATCACATCTCATGCTATAGGAAGTGTCTCAGGATTGGAATGGGAAGGACTTGGATATCACATCTCATGCTATAGGTAGGGTCTCAAGTTTGACATTAGAAGCATTGACATATCACATCTCATGCTATAGGAAGGGTCTGAGGATTGGAATGGGAAGGAGTTGGATATCACATCTCCTGCTATGGGAAGGGTCTCAGGTTTGGTATAAGCAGTGAGATATCACATCTCATGCTATAGGAAGTGTCTCAGGATTGGAATGGGAAGGAGTTGGATATCACATCTCATGTTATAGGAAGGATCTCAGGTGTCGTATAAGCATTGAGATATCACATCTCTGCTATCGGAAGGGTCTCAAGATTGGAATGGGAAGGAGTTGGATATTCCCATCTCATGTTATAGGAAGGGTCTCAGGTTTGGTATTAGAAGCATTGAGATATCACATCTCATGCTATAGGAAGGGTCTCAGGATTGGAATGGGAAGGACTTGGATATCACATCTCATGCTATAGGGAGGGTCTCAAGTTTGATATTAGAAGCTTTGAGATATCACATCTCATGATATCGGAAGGGTCTCAGGATTGGAATGGGAAGGAGTTGGATATCACATCTCATGATAAAGGACGGGTCTAAGGTTTGGAAGGGGAAGGATTTGGATATCACATCTCATGTTATATTACGGGTCTCAGGTTTGGTATTAGAAGCATTGAGATATCAAGTCTCATAGTATAGGAAGGGTCTCAGAATTGGAATGGGAAGGAGTTGGATATCCCATCTCATGTTATAGGAAGAGTCTCTGGTTTGGTATTAGAATCATTGAGATATTCACATCGCATGCTGTAGGAAGGGTCTAAGGATTGGAATGGGATGGACTTGGATATCACATCTCATGCTATAGGTAGGCTCTCAGGTTTGGTATAAGCATTGAGATATCACATCTCATGCTATAGGAAGGGTCTCAGAATTGGAATGGGAAGGAGTTGGATATCACATCTCAAGCTATAGGAAGGGTCTCAGTATTGGAATGGGAAGGACTTGGATATCACATCTCATGCTATAGGAAGGCTCTCAGGTTTGGAAGGGGAAAGAGTTGGATATCTCATTTCATGTTAGAGGTAGGATCTCAGGTTTGGTATTAGAGGCATTGAGATATCACATCTCATGCTATCAGAAGGGTCTCAGGAATGGAATGGGAAGGAGTTAGATATCACATCTCATGCTAAAGGGAGGGTCTCAGGTTTGGAAGGGGAAGGATTTGGATATCACATCTCATGTTATAGGAAGGATCTCAGGTTTGGTATTAGAAGCATTGAGATATCACATCTCATGCTATCGGAAGGATCTCAGGTTTGGTATTAGAAGCATTGAGATATCACATCTCATGCTATCAGAAGAGTCTCAGGATTGGAATAGTAACATGTTACTGACCCTTCCTATAGCTTGAGATGTGATATCCAACTCCTTCCCTTTCCAATCCTGAGACCCTTCCTATAGCATGAGATGTGATATCTCAATGCTTCTAATACCAAACCTGAGATCCTTCCTATAACATGAGATGTGATATCCAAATCCTTCCACTTCCAAACCTGAGACCCTCCCTTTAGCATGAGATGTGATATCCGACTCCTTCCCATTCCAATCCTGAGACCCTTCTGATAGCATGAGATGTGATATCTCAATGCCTATAATACCAAACCTGAGATCCTTCCGATAGCATGAGATGTGATATCTCAATGCTTCTAATACCAAACCTGAGATCCTTCCTATAACATGAAATGTGATATCCAAATCCTTCCAAATCCAATCCTGATACCCTTCCGATAGCATGAGATGTGATATCCCAATGCTTCTACAAAACCTGAAACCCATACATGGCATGAGATTTGATATCAAACTCCTTCCCATTCCAATCCTGAGACACTTCCTATAGCATGAGATGTGATATCTCAATGCTTCTAATACCAAACCTGAGACTCTTCCTATAACATGAGATGGGATATCCAACTCCTTCCCATTCCAATCCTGAGACCCTTCCGATAGCAGAGATGTGATATCTCAATGCTTATACCAAACCTGAGACCCTTCCTATGGCATGAGATGTCATATACAACTCCTTCCCATTCCAATCCTGAGACCCTTCCTATAGCATGAGATGTGATATCTCAATGCTTATACCAAACCTGAGACCCATACATGGCATGAGATGTGATATCAAACTCCTTCCCATTCCAATCCTGAGACCATTCCTATAGCATGAGATGTGATATCTCAATGCTTCTAATACCAAACCTGAGACTCTTCCTATAACATGAGATGGGATATCCAACTCCTTCCCATTCCAATCCTGAGACCCTTCCGATAGCAGAGATGTGATATCTCAATGCTTATACCAATCCTGAGACCCTTCCTATAGCATGAGATGTGATGTCTCAATGCTTCTAATACCAAACCTGAGATCCTTCCTATAACATCAGATGTGATATCCAACTCCTTCCCATTCCAATCCTGAGACCCTTCCTATAGCATGAGATGTGATATCTCAATGTTCTTACCAAACCTGAGACCCTTCCTATAGCATGAGATGTGATATCCAACTCCTTCCCATTCCAATCCTGAGACCCTTCCTATAGCATTAGATGTGATATCTCAATGCCTCTAATACCAAATCTGAGATCCTTCCTCTAACATGAAATGTGATATCCAACTCCTTCCCTTTCCAAACCTGAGAGCCTACCTATAGCATGAGATGTGATATCCAAGACCTTCCCATTCCAATCCTTAGACCCTTCCTACAGCATACAATATGATATCTCAATGATTCTAATAACAAACCTGAGACCCGTCCTATAACATGAGATGTGATATCCAACTCCTTCCCATTCCAATCCTGAGACACTTCCGATAGCAGAGATGTGATATCTCAATGCTTATTCCAAACCTGAGACCCTTCCTATAGCATGAGATGTGATATCCAACTCCTTCCCGTTCCAAACCTGAGACCCTTCCTATAGCATGTGATATCCAACTCCTTCCCATTCCAAACATGAGACCCTCCCTATAGCATGATATGTGATATCTAAGTCCTTCCCATTCCAATCCTGAGACCCTTCCTATAGCATGAGATGTGATATCTGAATGCCTCTAATACCAAACCTGAAATCCTTCCTCTAACATGAAATGTCATATCCAACTCCTTCCCTTTCCAAACCTGAGAGCCTACCTATAGCATGAGATGTGATATCCAAGACCTTCCCATTCCAATCCTTAGACCCTTCCTACAGCATACAATATGATATCTCAATGATTCTAATAACAAACCTGAGACCCGTCCTATAACATGAGATGTGATATCCAACTCCTTCCCATTCCAATCCTGAGACACTTCCGATAGCAGAGATGTGATATCTCAATGCTTATTCCAAACCTGAGACCCTTCCTATAGCATGAGATGTGATATCCAACTTCTTCCCGTTCCAAACCTGAGACCCTTCCTATAGCATATGTGATATCCAACTCCTTCCCATTCCAAACATGAGACCCTTCCTATAGCAAGAATTTAATATCCAACTCCTTCCCATTCCAATCCTGAGACCCTTCCTACAGCATGCAATGTGATATCTCAATGCTTCTAATACCAAACCTGAGACCCGTCCTATAACATGAGATGGGATATCCAACTTCTTCCCGTTCCAAACCTGAGACCCTTCCTATAGCATGAGATGTGATATCCAACTCCTTCCCATCCCAATCCTGAGACACTTCCGATTGCAGAGATGTGATATCTCAATGCTTATACCAAACCTGAGACTCTTCCTATAACATGAGATATGATATCCAACTCCTTCCCGTTCCAAACCTGAGACCCTTCCTATAGCATAAGATGTGATATCCAACTCCTTCCCATTCCAATCCTTAGACCCTTCCGATAGCATGAGATGTGATATCTCAATGCTTCTAATACCAAACCTGAGATCCTTCCTATAACATGAGATGTGATATCCAAATCCTTCCCCTTCCAAACCTGAGACCCTCCCTTTAGCATGAGATGTGATATCCAACTCCTTCCCATTCCAATCCTGAGACCCTTCTGATAGCATGAGATGTGATATCTCAATGCCTCTAATACCAAACCTGAGATCCTACCTCTAACATGAAATATGATATCCAACTCCTTCCCTTTCCAAACCTGAGATCCTGCCTATAGCATGAGATGTGATATCCAAGTCCTTCCCATTCCAATCCTGAGACCCTTCCTATAGCATGAGATGTGATATCTCAATGCTTATACCAAACCTGAGACCCTTCCTATGGCATGAGATGCCATATACAACTCCTTCCCATTCCAATCCTGAGACCCTGCTTATAGCATGAGATGTGATATCTCAATGCTTCTAATACCAAACCTGAGATCTTTCCTATAACATGAGATGTGATATCCAACTCCTTCCCATTCCAATCCTGAGACCATTCCTATAGCATGAGATGTGATATCTCAATGCTTATACCAAACCTGAGACCGTTCCTATAGCTTGAGATGTGATATCCAACTCCTTCCCCTTCCAAACCTGAGAGCCTTCCTATAGCATGAGATATGATATCCAAGTCCTTTCCATTCCAATCCTGAGACCCTTCCTATAACATGAGATGTGATATCCAACTCCTTCCCATTCCAACCTGAGACCCTTCCTATAGCATGAGATGGGATATCCAACTCCTTCCAAATCCAATCCTGATACCCTTCCGATAGCATGAGATGTGATATCCCAATGCTTCTACCAAACCTGAGACCCATACTATGGCATAAGATGTGATATCAAACTCCTTCCCATTCCAACCTGAGACCCTTCCTATAGCATGAGATGGGATATCCAACTCCTTCCAAATCCAATCCTGAAATCCTTCCGATAGCATGAGATGTGATATCCCAATGCTTCTACCAAACCTGAGACCCATACTATGGCATGAGATGTGATATCCAACTCCTTCCCATTCCAATTCTGAGACTCTTCTGATAGCATGAGATGTGATATCTCAATGCCTCTAATACCAAACCTGAGATCCTACCTCTAACATGAAATGTGATATCCAACTCTTTCCCGTTGCAAACCTGAGAGCCTTCCTATAGCATGAGATGTGATATCCAAGTCCTTCCCATTCCAATCCTGAGACCCTTCCTATAACATGAGATGTGATATCCAACTCCTTCCCATTCCAACCTGAGACCCTTCCTATAGCATGAGATGGGATATCCAACTCCTTCCAAATCCAATCCTGATACCCTTCCGATAGCATGAGATGTGATATCCCAATGCTTCTACCAAACCTGAGACCCATACTATGGCATGAGATGTGATATCAAACTCCTTCCCATTCCAATCCTGTGACCCTTCCTATAGCTTGAGATGTGATATCCAACTCCTTCCCATTCCAATTCTGAGACCCTTCCTATACAATGAGACTTGATATCTCAATGCTTCTAATACCAAACCTGAGACCCGTCCTATAACATGAGATGTGATATCCAAATCCTTCCCCTTCCAAACCTTAGACCCTTCCTTTATCATGAGATGTGATATCCAACTCCTTCCCATTCCAATCCTGAGACTCTTCCTATAGCATGAGATGTGATATCCAACTCCTTCCCATTCCAATCCTGAGACCCTTCCGATAGCAGAGATGTGATATCTCAATGCTTATACCAAACCTGAGATCCTTCCTATAACATGAGATGTGATATCCAACTCCTTCCCATTCCAATCCTGAGACAATTCCTATAGCATGAGATGTGATATCTCACTGCTTATACCAAACCTGAGACCCTTCCTATAGCATGAGATGTGATATCCAACTCCTTCCCATTCCAATCCTGAGACCCTTATGATAGCATGAAATGTGATATCTCAATGCCTCTAATACCAAACCTGAGATCCTTCCTATAACATGAGATGTGATATCCAAATCCTTCCCCTTCCAAACCTGAGACCCTCCCTTTAGCATGAGATGTGATATCCAACTCCTTCCCATTCCAATCCTGAGACCCTTCTGATAGCATGAGATGTGATATCTCAATGCCTCTAATACCAAACCTGATATCCTACCTCTAACATGAAATGTGATATCCAACTCCTTCCCTTTCCAAACCTGAGACCCTGCCTATAGCATGAGATGTGATATCCAAGTCCTTCCCATTCCAATCCTGAGACCCTTCCTATAGCATGTGATGTGATATCTCAATGCTTATACCAAACCTGAGACCCTTCCTATGGCATGAGATGTCATATACAACTCCTTCCCATTCCAATCCTGAGACCCTTCCTATAGCATGTGATGTGATATCTCAATGCTTATACCAAACCTGAGACCCTTCCTATAGCTTGAGATATGATATCCAACTCCTTCCCATTCCAATCCTGAGACCCTTCCGATAGCATGAGATGTGATATCTCAATACTTCTAATACCAAACCTGAGATCCTTCCGATAACATGAGATGTGATATCCAGATCCTTCCCCTTCCAAACCTGAGACCCTCCCTTTAGCATGAGATGTGATATCCAACTCCTTCCCATTCCAATCCTGAGACCCTTCTGATAGCATGAGATGTGATATCTCAATGCTTCTAATACCAAACCTGAGATCCTTCCGATAGCATGAGATGTGATATCTCAATGCTTCTAATACCAAACCTGAGCTCCTTCTTATAACATGAGATGTGATATCCAAATCCTTCCCCTTCCAAACCTGAGACCCTCCCTTTAGCATGAGATGTGATATCCAACTCCTTCCCATTCCAATCCTGAGACCCTTCTGATAGCATGAGATGTGATATCTCAATGCCTCTAATACCAAACCTGAGATCCTACCTCTAACATGAAATGTGATATCCAACTCTTTCCCCTTCCAAACCTGAGAGCCTTCCTATAGCATGAGATTTGATATCCAACTCCTTCCCGTTCCAAACCTGAGACCCTTCCTATAGCATGAGATGTGATATCCAACTCCTTCCCATCCCAATCCTGAGACATTTCCGATTGCAGAGATGTGATATCTCAATGCTTATACCAAACCTGAGACTCTTCCTATAACATGAGATGTGATATCCAACTCCTTCCCGTTCCAAACCTGAGACCCTTCCTATAGCATGAGATGTGATTTCCAACTCCTTCCCATTCCAATCCTGAGACCCTTCCGATAGCATGAGATGTGATATCTCAATGCTTCTAATACCAAACCCGAGATCCTTCCTATAACATGTGATGTGATATCCAAATTCTTCCCCTTCCAAACCTGAGACCCTCCCTTTAGCATGAGATGTGATATCCAACTCCTTCCCATTCCAATCCTGAGACCCTTATGATAGCATGAGATGTGATATCTCAATGCCTCTAATACCAAACCTGAGATCCTTCCTATAACATGAGATGTGATATCCAAATCCTTTCCCTTCCAAACCTGAGACCCTCCCTTTAGCATGAGATGTGATATCCAACTCCTTCCCATTCCAATCCTGAGACCCTTCTGATAGCATGAGATGTGATATCTCAATGCCTCTAATACCAAACCTGATATCCTACCTCTAACATGAAATGTGATATCCAACTCCTTCCCTTTCCAAACCTGAGACCCTGCCTATAGCATGAGCTGTGATATCCAAGTCCTTCCCATTCCAATCCTGAGACCCTTCCTATAGCATGTGATGTGATATCTCAATGCTTATGCCAAACCTGAGACCCTTCCTATGACATGAGATGTCATATACAACACCTTCCCATTCCAATCCTGAGACCCTTCCTATAGCATGTGATGTGATATCTCAATGCTTATACCAAACCTGAGACCCTTTCTATAGCTTGAGATGTGATATCCAACTCCTTCCCATTCCAATCCTGAGACCCTTCCTATAGCATGAGATGTGATATCTCAATACTTCTAATACCAAACCTGAGATCCTTCCGATAACATGAGATGTGATATCCAAATCCTTCCCCTTCCAAACCTGAGACCCTCCCTTTAGCATGAGATGTGATATCCAACTCCTTCCCATTCCAATCCTGAGACCCTTCTGATAGCATGAGATGTGATATCTCAATGCTTCTAATACCAAACCTGAGATCCTTCTGATAGCATGAGATGTGATATCTCAATACTTCTAATACCAAACCTGAGCTCCTTCTTATAACATGAGATATGATATCCAAATCCTTCCCCTTCCAAACCTGAGACCCTCCCTTTAGCATAAGATGTGATATCCAACTCCTTCCCATTCCAATCCTGAGACCCTTCTGATAGCATGAGATGTGATATCTCAATGCCTCTAATACCAAACCTGAGATCCTACCTCTAACATGAAATGTGATATCCAACTCTTTCCCCTTCCAAACCTGAGAGCCTTCCTATAGCATGAGATGTGATATCCAAGTCCTTCCCATTCCAATCCCGAGACCCTTCCTATAACATGAGATGTGATATCCAACTCCTTCCCATTCCAACCTGAGACCCTTTCTATAGCATGAGATGGGATATCCAACTCCTTCCAAATCCAATCCTGATACCCTTCCGATAGCATGAGATGTGATATCCCAATGCTTATACCAAACCTGAGACCCATACTATGGCATGAGATGTGATATCAAACTCCTTCCCATTCCAATCCTGAGACCCTTCCTATAGCTTGAGATGTGATATCCAACTCCTTCCCATTCCAAACCTTAGACCCTTCTTTTATCATGAGATGTGATATCCAACTCCTTCCCATTCCAATCCTGAGACCCTTCCGATATCATGAGATGTGATATCTCAATGCTTCTAATATCAAACTTGAGACCCTCCCTATAGCATGAGATGTGATATCCAAGTCCTTCCCATTCCAATCCTGAGACCCTTCCTATAGCATGAGATATGATATCTCAATACTTCTAATACCAAACGTGAGATCCTTCCGATAACATGAGATGTGATATCCAAATCCTTCCCCTTCCAAACCTGAGACCCTCCCTTTAGCATGAGATGTGATATCCAACTCCTTCCCATTCCAATCCTGAGACCCTTCTGATAGCATGAGATGTGATATCTCAATGCTTCTAATACCAAACCTGAGATCCTTCCGATAGCATGAGATGTGATATCTCAATGCTTCTAATACCAAACCTGAGATCCTTCCTAAAACATGAGATGTGATATCCAAATCCTTCCCCTTCCAAACCTGAGACCCTCCCTTTAGCATGAGATGTGATATCCAACTCCTTCCCATTCCATTCCTGAGACCCTTCTGATAGCATGAGATGTGATATCTCAATGCCTCTAATACAAAACCTGAGATCCTACCTCTAACATGAAATGTGATATCCAACTCTTTCCCCTTCCAAACCTGAGAGCCTTCCTATAGCATGAGATGTGATATCCAAGTCCTTCCCATTCCAATCCTGAGACCCTTCCTATAGCATGAGATGTGATATCTCAATGCTTCTAATACCAAACCTGAGACCCTTCCTATAACATGAGATGGGAATATCCAACTCCTTCCCATTCCAATCCTGAGACCCTTCCGATAGCAGAGATGTGATATCTCAATGCTTATACCAAACCTGAGACCCTTCCTATGGCATGAGATGTGATATCCAACTCCTTGCCATTCAAATCCTGAGACCCTTCCTATAGCATGAGAAGGGATATCCAACTCCTTCCCAATCCAATCCTGAGACCCTTCCGATAGCAGAGACGTGATATCTCAATGCTTCTACCAAACCTGAGACCCTTCCTTTAGCATGAGATGTGATATCCAAATCCTTCACATTCCAATCCTGAGACCCTTCCTATAGCATGAGATGTGATATCTCAATGCTTCTAATACCAAACCTGAGATCCTTCCTATAACATGAGATGTGATATCCAATTCCTTCCCATTCCAAACCTGACACCCTTCGTATTGGATGAGATGTGATATCCAACTCCTTCCCATTCCAACCCTGAGACCCTTCCTATAGCATGAGATGTGATGTCTCAATGCTTCTAATACCAAACCTGAGATCCTTCCTATAACATGAGATGTGATATCCAACTCCTTCCATTCCAATCCTGAGACCTGTCCTATAGCATGAGATGTGATATCTCAATGCTTATACCAAACCTGAGACCCTTCCTATAGCATGAGATGTGATATCCAACTACTTCCCATTCCAATCCTGAGACCCTTCATATAGCATGAGATGTGATATCTCAATGCTTCTAATACCAAACCTGAGATCCTTCCTCTAACATGAAA